>NW_027459055.1:300000-520360 GCF_050624435.1 Tenrec ecaudatus | reverse complement strand
CTAGCCTAAGCCTAGGGGTGCCCTAGCCTAAGAATAGGGGTGCCATAGCCTGAGTCTAGGGGTGCCATAGCCTGAGGCTAGGGGAGCCGTTGCCTTAGCCTAAGCCTAGGCGTGCCCTAGCCTAATCTAGGCGTGCCCTAGCCTAAGCCTAGGGGTGCTCTAGCCTTAGGCTATGGGAGCCCTAGCCTTAGCCTACCCTAGGGGTGCCAGAGCCTAAGCCTAGGGGTGCCCTAGCCAAAGCCTAGGGGAGCCCGTTCCTAAGCCTAGGGATGCCCTAACCTAAGCCTAGGGGTGCCCTTGCCTAAGCCTAGGGGTTCCCTAACCATAGGCTAGGGGAGCCCTAGCCTTAGCCTAAGCCTACGTGTGCCCTAGCCTCAGCCTAGGGGTGCCCTAGCCTGAGCCTAGGGGTGCCTTAGCCTTAGGTTAGGGGAGCCCTAGCCTTAGCTTAAGCCTATGGGTGCCCTAGCCTAAGCCTAGGGGTGCCCTAGCCTAAGAATAGGGGTGCCATAGCCTGAGTCTAGGGGTGCCATAGCCTGAGGCTAGGGGAGCCGTTGCCTTAGCCTAAGCCTAGGCGTGCCCTAGCCTAATCTAGGCGTGCCCTAGCCTAAGCCTAGGGGTGCTCTAGCCTTAGGCTATGGGAGCCCTAGCCTTAGCCTACCCTAGGGGTGCCAGAGCCTAAGCCTAGGGGTGCCCTAGCCAAAGCCTAGGGGTGCTCAAGCCTTAGGCTAGGGGAGCCTTAGCCTTAGCCTAAGCCTAGGGGTGCCCTAGTCTAAGCCTAGTGGTGCCCTAGCCTAAGCCTAGGGGAGCCCTTTCCTAAGCCTAGGGATGCCCTAACCTAAGCCTAGGGGTGCCCTTGCCTAAGCCTAGGGGTTCCCTAACCATAGGCTAGGGGAGCCCTAGCCTTAGCCTAAGCCTACGTGTGCCCTAGCCTCAGCCTAGGGGTGCCCTAGCCTGAGCCTAGGGGTGCCTTAGCCTTAGGTTAGGGGAGCCCTAGCCTTAGCCTAAGCCTATGGGTGCCCTAGCCTAAGCCTAGGGGTGCCCTAGCCTAAGCCTAGAGGTGCCCTAGCCTAAGCCTAGGGGTGCCCTAGCCTAAGCCTAGGGGTGCTCTAGCCTTAGGCGAGGGGAGCCCTAGCCTTAGGCTAAGCCTAGGGGTGCCCTAGACTAAGCCTAGCGGTGCCCTAGCCTGAGCCTAGGGGTGCCCTAGCCTGAGCCTACGGGTGCCCTAGCCTGAGGCTAGGGGAGCCCTAGCGTCAGTCTATCCTAGGATTGCCCTAGCCTAAGCCTAGGGGTGCCATAGCCTGAGTCTAGGGGTGCCCTAGCCTAAGCCTAGGGGTGCTCTAGCCTGAGCCTAGGGGTGCCGTAGCCTTAGGCTAGGGGAGCCCTAGCCTTAGCCTAAGCCTAGGGGTGCCCTAGTCTAAGCCTAGGGGTGCCCTATCCTGAGCCTAGGGGTGCCCTAGCCTGAGGCTAGGGGAGCCCTAGACTTACCCTAAGCCTAGGATTGCCCTAGCCTAAGCTTAGGGATGCCCTAGCCTGAGCCTAGGGGTGCCCTAGCCTTAGACTAGGGGTGCCCTAGCCTGAGCCTATAGGTGCCCCAGCCTGAGCCTATGGGTGCCCTAGCCTGAGGCTAGGGGAGCCCTAGCCTTAGTTTAGCCTAGGATTGCCCTAGCCTAAGCCTAGGGGTGACCTAGCCTTAGGCTAGGGGAGCCCTACCCTTAGCCTAAGCCTAGGGGTGCCCTAGCCTGCGCCTAGGGGTGCCATAACCTGAGTCTAGGGCTGCCCTAGCCTGAGCCTATAGGTGCCCCAGCCTGAGCCTACGGGTGCCCTAGCCTGAGGCTAGGGGAGCCCTAGCCTTAGTTTAGCCTAGGATTGCCCTAGCCTAAGCCTAGGGGTGCCATAGCCTGAGTACAGAGGTTCCCTAGCCTAAGCTTAGGGGTGCCCTGGCCTTAGGCTACGGGAGCCCTAGCCTTAGCCTAAGCCTAGGGGTGCCCTAGCCTAAGTTAGGGTTGCCCTAGCCTGAGCCTAAACCTAGGGGTGCCCTACCCTAAGCCTAGGGGTGCCCTAGCCTAAGCCTAATGGTGACCTAGCCTTAAGCTAGGGGAGCCCTAATTTAGCCTAAGCCTAGGGTTGACCTAGCCTAAGCCTAGGGTTGCCCTAGCCTAAGCAAAGGGGTGCTCTAACCTTAGGCTAGGGGAGCACAAGCCTTAGCCTAACCTAGGGGTGCCCTAGACTAAGCCTAGGGGTGCCCTAGCCTAACCCTAGGGGTGCCCTACCCTGAGCCTAGTGGTGCCCTAGCCCGAGCCTACGGGTGCCCTAGCATGAGGCTAGGGGAGCCCTAGCCTTAGTCTAGCCTAGGATTGCCCTAGCCTAAGCCTAGGGGTACCCTAGCCTGAGTCTAGGGGTGCCCTAGCCTGAGGCTAGGGGAGCCGTAGCCTTAGCCTAAGCCTAGGCGTGCCCTAGCCTATGCCTAGGGGCGCCCTAGCCTAAGACAAGGGGTGCCCTAGCCATAGACTAGGGGAGCCCTAGCCTTAGCCTAAGCCTAGGGGTGCCCTAGCCTAAGCCTAGGGGTGCCCTAGCCTGAGCCTAGAGGTGCCCAAGCCTTAGGCTAGCCGATCCCTATCCTTAGCCTAAGCCTAGGGGTGCCCTAGCCTAAGCCTAGGGGTGCCCTAGCCATAGGCTAGGGGAGCCCTAGCCATAGGCGAGGGGAGCCCTAGCCTTAGCCTAAGACTAGGGGTGCCTTAGCCTAAGCCTAGGGGTGCCCTAGCCTAAGCCTAGGGTTGCCCTAGCCTAAGGCTATGGGAGCCCTAGCCTTAGCCTAAACCTAGGGGTGCCCTAGCCTTAGCCTAGGGGTGCCATAGCCTCAGTCTACGGGTTCACTAGCCTGAGGCTAGGGGAGCCGTAGCCTTAACCTAAGCCTAGGGGAGCCCTAGCTTAAGCCTAGGGGTGCCCTAGCCTAAGCCTAGGGGTGCCCTAGCTTAAGCTTAGGGGTGCCCTAGCCTATCCCTAGGGGTGCCCTTGCCTAAGCTTAGGGGTGCCCTAGCCTTAAGCTAGGGGAGCCCTAGCCTTAGCCTAAGCCTAGGGATGCTCTAGCCTAACCCTAGGGGTGCCCTAGCCTAAGCCTAGGGGTGCCATAGCCTGAGTCTAGGGGTGCCCTAGCCTGAGGCTAGGGGAGCCGTTGCCTTAGCCTAAGTCTATGGGTGCCCTAGCCTAAGCCTAGGGGTGCTCTAGCCTTAGGCTACTGGAACACTATCCTTAGCCTAAGCCTAGGGGTGCCCTAGCCTAATCCTAGGGGGGCCCTGCCTAAGCCTAGGGGTGCCCTAGCTTGAGCCTAGGGGTGCCCTAGCCTGAGCCTACGGGTGCACTAGCCTGAGGCTAGGGGAGCCCTAGCCTTAGTCAAGCCTAGGATTGCCCTACCCTAAGCCTAGGGGTGCCATAGCCTGACTCTAGGGGTTCCCTAGCCTAAGGCTATGGGTACACTAGCCTAAGGCTAGGGGTGCCCTAGCCTAAGGCTAGGGGTGCCCTAGCCTAAGACTAGGGGAGCCCTAGCCTTAGTCTAGCCTAGGATTGCCCTAGCCTAAGCCTAGGGGTGCCATAGCCTGAGTCTAGGGGTGCATTAGCCTTAGGTAGGGGAGCCCTAGCCTTAACCTAAGCCTAGGGTTGCCCTAGCCTAAGCCTAGGGGTACCCTAGCCTGAGCCTAGGGGTGCCCTAGCCTAAGCCTAGGGGTGCTCTAGCCTAAAGCTAGGGGTGCCCTAGCATAAGACTAGGGGCACCCTAGCCTAAGACTATTGGTGCCCTAGCCTAAGCCTAGGGGTGCCCTAGCCTAAGCCTAGGGGTTCCCTAGCCTGAGACTAGGGGAGCCCTAGCCTTAGCCTAAGCATAGGGGAGCCCTTGCCTAAGCCTAGGGGTGCCCTAGCCTAACCCTAGGGGTCCCCTAGCCTAAGCCATGGGGTGCCCTAGCCTAAGCCTAGGGGTGCCCTAGCCTAAGCCTAGGAGTGCCGTAGCCTAAGCCAAGGGGTGCTCTAGCCTTAGGCTAGGGGAGCTCTAGCCTTAGCCTAAACCTAGAGGTGCCCTAGCCTAAGCCTAGGGGTGCCCTAACCTAAGCCTAGGGGTGTCCTAGCCTGAGCCTAGGGGTGCCATAGCATGAGCCTACGGGTCCCCTAGCCTGAGGCTAGGAAAGCCCTAGCCTTAGTCTAGCCTAGGATTGCCCTAGCCTAAGCCTAAGGGTGCCAGAACCTAAGACTAGGGGTGCCCTAGCCTAAGCCAAGGTGTGCCCTAGCCTAAGCCTAGGGTTGCCCTAGCCTAAGGCTATGGGAGCCCTAGCCTTAGCCTAAACCTAGGGGTGCCCTAGCCTTAGCCTAGGGGTGCCATAGCCTCAGTCTACGGGTTCACTAGCCTGAGGCTAGGGGAGCCGTAGCCTTAGCCTAAGCCTAGGGGAGCCCTAGCTTAAGCCTAGGGGTGCCCTAGCCTAAGCCTAGGGGTGCCCTAGCTTAAGCTTAGGGGTGCCCTAGCCTATCCCTAGGGGTGCCCTTGCTTAAGCTTAGGGGTGCCCTAGACTTAGGCTAGGGGAGCCCTAGCCTTAGCCTAAGCCTAGGGATGCTCTAGCCTAACCCTAGGGGTGCCCTAGCCTAAGCCTAGGGGTGCCATAGCCTGAGTCTAGGGGTGCCCTAGCCTGAGGCTAGGGGAGCCGTTGCCTTAGCCTAAGTCTATGCGTGCCCTAGCCTAAGCCTAGGGGTGCTCTAGCCTTAGGCTAGGGGAACACTATCTTTAGCCTAAGCCTAGGGGTGCCCTAGCCTAAGCCTAGGGGGGCCCTGCCTAAGCCTAGGGGTGCCCTAGCTTGAGCCTAGGGGTGCCCTAGCCTGAGCCTACGGGTGCACTAGCCTGAGGCTAGGGGAGCCCTAGCCTTAGTCAAGCCTTGGATTGCCCTACCCTAAGCCTAGGGGTGCCATAGCCTGACTATAGGGGTTCCCTAGCCTAAGGCTATGGGTGCCCTAGCCTAAGGCTAGGGGTGCCCTAGCCTAAGGCTAGGGGTGCCCTAGCCTAAGACTAAGGGAGCCCTAGCCTTAGTCTAGCCTAGGATTGCCCTAGCCTAAGCCTAGGGGTGCCATAGCCTGAGTCTAGGGGTGCATTAGCCTTAGGTAGGGGAGCCCTAGCCTTAACCTAAGCCTAGGGTTGCCCTAGCCTAAGCCTAGGGGTACCCTAGCCTGAGCCTAGGGGTGCCCTAGCCTAAGCCAAGGGGTGCCCTAGCCTAAAGCTAGGGGTGCCCTAGCATAAGACTAGGGGCACCCTAGCCTAAGACTATTGGTGCCCTAGCCTAAGCCTAGGGGTGCCCTAGCCTAAGCTTAGGGGTTCCCTAGCCTGAGACTAGGGGAGCCCTAGCCTTAGCCTAAGCATAGGGGAGCCCTTGCCTAAGCCTAGGGGTGCCCTAGCCTAACCCTAGGGGTCCCCTAGCCTAAGCCAAGGGGTGCCCTAGCCTAAGCCTAGGGGTGCCCTAGCCTAAGCCTAGGAGTGCCCTAGCCTAAGCCAAGGGGTGATCTAGCCTTAGGCTAGGGGAGCCGTAGCCTTAGCCTAAGCCTAGGGGAGCCCTAGCCTAAGCCTAGGGGTGCCCTAACCTAAGCCTAGGGGTGTCCTAGCCTGAGCCTAGGGGTGCCATAGCATGAGCCTACGGGTGCCCTAGCCTGAGGCTAGGGAAGCCCTAGCCTTAGTCTAGCCTAGGATTGCCCTAGCTTAAGCTTAGGGGTGCCCTAGCCTATCCCTAGGGGTGCCCTTGCCTAAGCTTAGGGGTGCCCTAGCCTTAGCCTAAGCCTAGGGATGCTCTAGCCTAACCCTAGGGGTGCCCTAGCCTAAGCCTAGGCGTGCCATAGCCTGAGTCTAGGGGTGCCCTAGCCTGAGGCTAGGGGAGCCGTTGCCTTAGCCTAAGTCTTTGGGTGCCCTAGCCTAAGCCTAGGGGTGCTCTATCCTTAGGCTAGGGGAACACTATCCTTAGCCTAAGCCTAGGGTTGCCCTAGCCTAAGCCTAGGGGGGCCCTGCCTAAGCCTAGGGGTGCCCTAGCTTGAGCCTAGGGGTGCCCTAGACTGAGCCTACGGGTGCACTAGCCTGAGGCTAGGGGAGCCCTAGCCTTAGTCAAGCCTAGGATTGCCCTACCCTAAGCCTAGGGGTGCCATAGCCTGACACTAGGGGTGCCCTAGCCTAAGCCTAGGAGTGCCCTAGCCTAAGCCAAGGGGTGCTCTAGCCTTAGGCTAGGGGAGCTCTAGCCTTAGCCTAAACCTAGGGGTGCCCTAGCCTAAGCCTAGGGGTGCCCTAACCTAAGCCTAGGGGTGTCCTAGCCTGAGCCTAGGGGTGCCATAGCATGAGCCTACGGGTGCCCTAGCCTGAGGCTAGGGAAGCCCTAGCCTTAGTCTAGCCTAGGATTGCCCTAGCCTAAGCCTAAGGGTGCCCGAACCTAAGACTAGGGGTGCCCTAGCCTAAGCCTAGGTGTGCCCTAGCCTAAGCCTAGGGGTGCCCTAGCCTAGGCCTAGGGGTGCCCAAGCCATAGGCTAGGGGAGCCCTTGCCTTAGCCTAAGCCTAGGGGTACCCTAGCCTGAGCCTTGGGGTGCCCACGCCTTAGGCTAGAGGAGCCGTAGCCTTAGCCTAAGCATAGGGGTGCCCTAGCCTAAGCCTAGGGGTGCCCTAGCCATAGGCTAGGGGAGCCCTAGCCATAGGCTAGGGGAGCCCTAGCCATAAGCTAGGGGAGCCATAGCCTAAGCCTAGGGGTGCCCTAGCCTTAGGCTATGGGAGCCCTAGCCTTAGCCTAAGCCTAGGGGTGCCCTAACCTAAGCCTAGGGGTGCCCTAGCCTGAGGCTAGGGGAGCCCTAGCATTTGTCTAGCCTAGGATTGCCCTAGCCTAAGCCTAGAGGTGCCTTAGCCTGAGATTAGGGGTACCCTAGCCTAAGGCTAGGGGTGCCCTAGCCTAAGACTAGGGGAGCCCTAGCCTTAGTCTAGCCTAGGATCGCCCTAGCCTAATCCTAGGGTTGCCCTAGCCTGAGCCTAGGGGTGCCCTAGCCTAAGCCTAAGGGTGCTCTAGCCTTAGGCTAGGGGAGCCCTAGCCTTAGCCTAAACCTAGGGGAGCCCTAGCCTTAGGCTAGTGGAGACCTAGCCTTATACTAAGCCTAGGGGTGCCCTAGCCTAAGCCTAGGGGTGCCCTAGCCTGAGGCGGGGGAGCCCTAGCATTTGTCTAGCATAGGATTGCCCTAGCTTAAGCCTTGGGGTGCCACAGCCAGAGCCTATGGGTGACCTAGCCTTAGGCTAGGGTAGTCCTAACCTAAGCCTAAGCCAAGGGTGCCCTAGCCTAAGCCTAGGGGTGCCCAAGCCTTAGGCTAGGAGAGCCCTAGCCTTACCCTAAGCCTAGGGGTGCCCGAGCCTAAGCCTAAGGGTGCCCTAGTCTAAGCCTATGGGTGCCCTAGCCGTAGCCTATGGGTGCCCTAGCCTAAGCCAAGGGGTGCACTAGCCTGAGGCTAGGGGAGCCCTAGCCTTAGTCTAGCCTAGGATTGCCCTAGCCTAAGTCTCGGGGTGCCATAGCCTGAGTCTAGGGGTTCCCTAGCCTAAGGCTATGGGTGCCCTAGCCTAAGGCTAGGGGTGCCCTAGCCTAAGGCTAGGGGTGCCCTAGCCTAAGACTAGGGGAGCCCTAGCCTTAGTCTAGCCTAGGATTGCCCTAGCCTAAGCCTAGGGGTGCCATAGCCTCAGTCTAGGGGTGCACTAGCCTTAGGCTAGGGGAGCCCTAGCCATAACCTAAGCCTAGGGTTGCCCTAGCCTAAGCCTAGGGGTACCCTAGCCAGATCTAGGGGTGCCCTAGCCTAAGCCTAGGGGTGCCCTAGCCTAAAGCTAAGGGTGCCTTAGCATAAGACTAGGGGCGCCCTAGCCTAAGACTATTGGTGCCCTAGCCTAAGCCTAGGGGTGCCCTAGCCTAAGCCTAGGGGTGCCCTAGCCTGAGACTAGGGGAGCCCTAGCCTTAGCCTAAGCATAGGGGAGACCTAGCCTAAGCCTAGTTGTGCCCTAGCCTAACCCTAGGGGTCCCCTAGCCTAAGTCAAGGGGTGCCCTAGCCTAAGCCTAGGGGTGCCCTAGCCTAAGCCTAGGGGTGCCCTAGTCTTAGGCTAGGGGAGCCCTAGCTCTGGCCTAAGCCTAGGGGTGCCCTAGCCTAAGCCTAGGGGTGCCCTAGCCTAAGCCTAGGGGTGTCCTAGCCTGAGCCTATGGGTGCCATAGCATGAGCCTACGGGTGCCCTAGCCTGAGGCTAGGAAAGCCCTAGCCTTAGTCTAGCCTTGAATTGCCCTAGCCTAAGCTTAAGGGTGCCCGAACCTAAGACTTGGGGTGCCCGAGCCTAAGCCTTGGTGTGCCCTTGCCTCAGCCTAGGGGTGCCCTAACCTAAGCCTAGGGGTTCCCAAGCCATAGGCTAGGGTAGCCCTAGCCTTAGCCTAAGCCTAGGGGTGCCCTAGCCTGAGCCTAGGGGTGCCCTAGCCATAGGCTAGGGGAGCCCTAGCCATAGGCTAGGGGAGCCCTAGCATTTGTCTAGCCTAGGATTGCCCTAGCCTAAGCCTAGAGGTGCCATAGCCTGAGATTAGGGGTACCCTAGTCTAAGGCTAGGGGTGCCCTAGCCTAAGCCTAGGGGTGCCCTAACCATAGGCTAGGGGAGCCCTAGCCATAAGCTAGGGGAGCCATAGCCTAAGCCTAGGGGTGCCTTTGCCTCAGCCTAGGGGTGCCCTAACCTAAGCCTAGGGTTCCAAGCCATAGGCTAGGGAGCCCTAGCCTTAGCCTAAGCCTAGGGGTGCCCTAGCCTGAGCCTAGGGGTGCCCACGCCTTACTCTAGAGGAGCCCTAGCCTTAGCCTAAGCATAGGGGTGCTCTAGCCTAAGCCTAGGGGTGCCCTAGCCATAGGCTAGGGGGCCCTAGCCATAGGCTAGGGGAGCCCTAGCATTTGTCTAGCCTAGGATTGCCCTAGCCTAAGCCTAGAGGTGCCATAGCCTGGGATTAGGGGTACCCTAGTCTAAGGCTAGGGGTGCCCTAGCCTAAGCCTAGGGGTGCCCTAGCCATAGGCTAGGGGGCCCTAGCCATAGGCTAGGGGAGCCCTAGCCATAAGCTAGGGGAGCCATAGCCTAAGCCTAGGGGTGCCCTAGCCTTAGCTATGGGAGCCCTAGCCTTAGCCTAAGCTAGGGGTGCCCTAGCCTAAGCCTAGGGGTGCCCTAGCCTGAGGCTATCGGGAGCCCTAGCATTTGTCTAGCCTAGGATTGCCCTAGCCTAAGCCTAGAGGTGCCATAGCCTGAGATTAGGGGTACCCTAGTCTAAGGCTAGGGGTGCCCTAGCCTAAGACTAGGGGAGCCCTAGCCTTAGTCTAGCCTAGGATCGCCCTAGCCTAAGCCTAGGGGTGCCATAGCCTGAGTCTAGGGGTGCACTAGCCTTAGGCTAGGGGAGCCCTAACCTTAGTCTAGCCTAGGGTTGCCCTAGCCTAAGCCTAGGGGTGCCTAGCCTGAGCCTAGGGGTGCCCTAGCCTAAGCCTAGGGGTGCCCTAGCCTAAGCCTAGGGGTGCCCTAGCCTTAGCCTAAGCCTAGGGGTGCCCTAGCCTAAGCCTATGGGTTCCCTAGCCTAAGCCAAGGGGTGCTCTAGCCTTAGGCTAGGGGAGCCTAGCCTTAGCCTAAACCTAGGGGTGCCCTAGCCTAAGCCTAGGGGTGCCCTAGCCTAAGCCTAGGGGTGTCCTAGCCTGAGACTACGGGTGCCATAGCCTGAGACTACGGGTGCCCTAGCCTGAGGCTAGGGAGCCCTAGCCTTAGTCTAGCATAGGATTGCCTTAGACTAAGCCTAGGGGTGCCCTAGCCTAAGCCTAGGGGTGCCCTAGCCTGAGTCTAGGGGTGCCCTAGCCTTAGGCTAGGGGAGCCCTAACCTTAGCATAAGCCTATGGGTGCCCTAGCCTAAGCCTAGGGGTCCCCTAGCCTAAGCCTAGGGGTGCCCAAGCCTAACCTAGGGGTGCCCTAGCCTTCGGCTAGGGGATCCCTAGCCTAAGCCTAAGCCTAGGGGTGCCTAGCCTAAGCTTAGTGGTGCCCTAGCCTAAGCCTAGGGGTGCCCTATCCTTAGGCTAGGAGAGCCCTAGCCTTATCCTAAGCCTAGGGTGCCCGATCCTAAGGCTAGGGGTGGCCTAGCCTAAGCCTAGGGGTGCCCTAGCCTGAGCACTTGGGTGCCGAAGCCTTAGGCTAGGGGAGCCCTTGCCTTAACCTAGCCTAGGGGTGCCCTAGCCTAAGCCTAGGTGTGCCGTAGCCTAAGCCTACGGGTGCCCTAGCCTAAGCCTAGGGGTGCCCTAGCCTAACCTTAGGGGTGCCCTACCCTGAGCCTAGTGGTGCCCTAGCCCGAGCCTACGGGTGCCCTAGCATGAGGCTAGGGGAGCCCTAGCCTTAGTCTAGCCTAGGATTGCCCTAGCCTAAGCCTAGGGGTACCCTAGCCTGAGTCTAGGGTGCCCTAGCCTGAGGCTAGGGGAGCCGTAGCCTTAGCCTAAGCCTAGGCGTGCCCTAGCCTAAGCCTAGGGGCGCCCTAGCCTAAGACAAGGGTGCCCTAGCCATAGACTAGGGGAGCCCTAGCCTTAGCCTAAGCCTAGGGGTGCCCTAGCCTAAGCCTAGGGGTGCCCTAGCCTGAGCCTAGAGGTGCCCAAGCCTTAGGCTAGCCGATCCCTATCCTTAGCCTAAGCTAGGGGTGCCCTAGCCTAAGCCTAGGGGTGCCCTAGCCATAGCTAGGGAGCCCTAGCCATAGGCGAGGGGAGCCCTAGCCTTAGCCTAAGACTAGGGGTGCCTTAGCCTAAGCCTAGGGGTGCCTAGCCTAAGCCTAGGGTTGCCCTAGCCTAAGGCTATGGGAGCCCTAGCCTTAGCCTAAACCTAGGGGTGCCCTAGCCTTAGCCTAGGGGTGCCATAGCCTCAGTCTACGGGTTCACTAGCCTGAGGCTAGGGGAGCCGTAGCCTTAACCTAAGCCTAGGAGCCCTAGCTTAAGGCCTAGGGTTGCCCCACCTAGCTTAAGCTTAGGGGTGCCCTAGCCTATCCCTAGGGTGCCCTTGCCTAAGCTTAGGGTGCCCTAGCCTTAAGCTAGGGCCGGACCCTAGCCTAGCCTAAGCCTAGGGATGCTCAGCTATAGGGGTGCCCTAGCCTAAGCCTAGGGTGCCATAGCCTGAGTCTAGGGGTGCCCTAGCCTGAGCTAGGGAGCCGTTGCCTTAGCCTAAGTCTATGGGTGCCCTAGCCTAAGCCTAGGGGTGCTCTAGCCTTAGGCTACTGGAACACTATCCTTAGCCTAAGCCTAGGGGTGCCCTAGCCTAAGCCTAGGGGGGCCCTGCCTAAGCCTAGGGGTGCCCTAGCTTGAGCCTAGGGGTGCCCTAGCCTGAGCCTACGGGTGCACTAGCCTGAGGCTAGGGGAGCCCTAGCCTTAGTCAAGCCTAGGATTGCCCTACCCTAAGCCTAGGGGTGCCATAGCCTGACTCTAGGGGTTCCCTAGCCTAAGGCTATGGGTACACTAGCCTAAGGCTAGGGGTGCCCTAGCCTAAGGCTAGGGGTGCCCTAGCCTAAGACTAGGGGAGCCCTAGCCTTAGTCTAGCCTAGGATTGCCCTAGCCTAAGCCTAGGGGTGCCATAGCCTGAGTCTAGGGGTGCATTAGCCTTAGGTAGGGGAGCCCTAGCCTTAACCTAAGCCTAGGGTTGCCCTAGCCTAAGCCTAGGGGTACCCTAGCCTGAGCCTAGGGGTGCCCTAGCCTAAGCCTAGGGGTGCCCTAGCCTAAAGCTAGGGGTGCCCTAGCATAAGACTAGGGGCACCCTAGCCTAAGACTATTGGTGCCCTAGCCTAAGCCTAGGGGTGCCCTAGCCTAAGCCTAGGGGTTCCCTAGCCTGAGACTAGGGGAGCCCTAGCCTTAGCGTAAGCATAGGGGAGCCCTTGCCTAAGCCTAGGGGTGCCCTAGCCTAACCCTAGGGGTCCCCTAGCCTAAGCCAAGGGGTGCCCTAGCCTAAGCCTAGGGGTGCCCTAGCCTAAGCCTAGGAGTGCCCTAGCCTAAGCCAAGGGGTGCTCTAGCCTTAGGCTAGGGGAGCTCTAGCCTTAGCCTAAACCTAGAGGTGCCCTAGCCTAAGCCTAGGGGTGCCCTAACCTAAGCCTAGGGGTATCCTAGCCTGAGCCTAGGGGTGCCATAGCATGAGCCTACGGGTCCCCTAGCCTGAGGCTAGGAAAGCCCTAGCCTTAGTCTAGCCTAGGATTGCCCTAGCCTAAGCCTAAGGGTGCCAGAACCTAAGACTAGGGGTGCCCTAGCCTAAGCCAAGGTGTGCCCTAGCCTAAGCCTAGGGTTGCCCTAGCCTAAGGCTATGGGAGCCCTAGCCTTAGCCTAAACCTAGGGGTGCCCTAGCCTTAGCCTAGGGGTGCCATAGCCTCAGTCTACGGGTTCACTAGCCTGAGGCTGGGGGAGCTGTAGCCTTAGCCTAAGCCTAGGGGAGCCCTAGCTTAAGCCTAGGGGTGCCCTAGCCTAAGCCTAGGGGTGCCCTAGCTTAAGCTTAGGGGTGCCCTAGCCTATCCCTAGGGGTGCCCTTGCCTAAGCTTAGGGGTGCCCTAGACTTAGGCTAGGGGAGCCCTAGCCTTAGCCTAAGCCTAGGGATGCTCTAGCCTAACCCTAGGGGTGCCCTAGCCTAAGCCTAGGGGTGCCATAGCCTGAGTCTAGGGGTGCCCTAGCCTGAGGCTAGGGGAGCCGTTGCCTTAGCCTAAGTCTATGCGTGCCCTAGCCTAAGCCTAGGGGTGCTCTAGCCTTAGGCTAGGGGAACACTATCTTTAGCCTAAGCCTAGGGGTGCCCTAGCCTAAGCCTAGGGGGGCCCTGCCTAAGCCTAGGGGTGCCCTAGCTTGAGCCTAGGGGTGCCCTAGCCTGAGCCTACGGGTGCACTAGCCTGAGGCTAGGGGAGCCCTAGCCTTAGTCAAGCCTTGGATTGCCCTACCCTAAGCCTAGGGGTGCCATAGCCTGACTCTAGGGGTTCCCTAGCCTAAGGCTATGGGTGCCCTAGCCTAAGGCTAGGGGTGCCCTAGCCTAAGGCTAGGGGTGCCCTAGCCTAAGACTAGGGGAGCCCTAGCCTTAGTCTAGCCTAGGATTGCCCTAGCCTAAGCCTAGGGGTGCCATAGCCTGAGTCTAGGGGTGCATTAGCCTTAGGTAGGGGAGCCCTAGCCTTAACCTAAGCCTAGGGTTGCCCTAGCCTAAGCCTAGGGGTACCCTAGCCTGAGCCTAGGGGTGCCCTAGCCTAAGCCAAGGGGTGCCCTAGCTTAAAGCTAGGGGTGCCCTAGCATAAGACTAGGGGCACCCTAGCCTAAGACTATTGGTGCCCTAGCCTAAGCCTAGGGGTGCCCTAGCCTAAGCCTAGGAGTGCCCTAGCCTAAGCCAAGGGGTGATCTAGCCTTAGGCTAGGGGAGCCGTAGCCTTAGCCTAAGTCTAGGGGAGCCCTAGCCTAAGCCTAGGGGTGCCCTAACCTAAGCCTAGGGGTGTCCTAGCCTGAGCCTAGGGGTGCCATAGCATGAGCCTACGGGTGCCCTAGCCTGAGGCTAGGGAAGCCCTAGCCTTAGTCTAGCCTAGGATTGCCCTAGCTTAAGCTTAGTGGTGCCCTAGCCTATCCCTAGGGGTGCCCTTGCCTAAGCTTAGGGGTGCCCTAGCCTTAGCCTAAGCCTAGGGATGCTCTAGCCTAACCCTAGGGGTGCCCTAGCCTAAGCCTAGGCGTGCCATAGCCTGAGTCTAGGGGTGCCCTAGCCTGAGGCTAGGGGAGCCGTTGCCTTAGCCTAAGTCTTTGGGTGCCCTAGCCTAAGCCTAGGGGTGCTCTATCCTTAGGCTAGGGGAACACTATCCTTAGCCTAAGCCTAGGGTTGCCCTAGCCTAAGCCTAGGGGGGCCCTGCCTAAGCCTAGGGGTGCCCTAGCTTGAGCCTAGGGGTGCCCTAGACTGAGCCTACGGGTGCACTAGCCTGAGGCTAGGGGAGCCCTAGCCTTAGTCAAGCCTAGGATTGCCCTACCCTAAGCCTAGGGGTGCCATAGCCTGACACTAGGGGTGCCCTAGCCTAAGCCTAGGAGTGCCCTAGCCTAAGCCAAGGGGTGCTCTAGCCTTAGGCTAGGGGAGCTCTAGCCTTAGCCTAAACCTAGGGGTGCCCTAGCCTAAGCCTAGGGGTGCCCTAACCTAAGCCTAGGGGTGTCCTAGCCTGAGCCTAGGGGTGCCATAGCATGAGCCTACGGGTGCCCTAGCCTGAGGCTAGGGAAGCCCTAGCCTTAGTCTAGCCTAGGATTGCCCTAGCCTAAGCCTAAGGGTGCCCGAACCTAAGACTAGGGGTGCCCTAGCCTAAGCCTAGGTGTGCCCTAGCCTAAGCCTAGGGGTGCTCTAGCCTAAGCCTAGGGGTGCCCAAGCCATAGGCTAGGGGAGCCCTAGCCATAGGCTAGGGGAGCCCTAGCCATAAGCTAGGGGAGCCATAGCCTAAGCCTAGGGGTGCCCTAGCCTTAGGCTATGGGAGCCCTAGCCTTAGCCTAAGCCTAGGGGTGCCCTAACCTAAGCCTAGGGGTGCCCTAGCCTGAGGCTAGGGGAGCCCTAGCATTTGTCTAGCCTAGGATTGCCCTAGCCTAAGCCTAGAGGTGCCTTAGCCTGAGATTAGGGGTACCCTAGCCTAAGGCTAGGGGTGCCCTAGCCTAAGACTAGGGGAGCCCTAGCCTTAGTCTAGCCTAGGATCGCCCTAGCCTAATCCTAGGGTTGCCCTAGCCTGAGCCTAGGGGTGCCCTAGCCTAAGCCTAAGGGTGCTCTAGCCTTAGGCTAGGGGAGCCCTAGCCTTAGCCTAAACCTAGGGGAGCCCTAGCCTTAGGCTAGTGGAGCCCTAGCCTTATACTAAGCCTAGGGGTGCCCTAGCCTAAGCCTAGGGGTGCCCTAGCCTGAGGCGGGGGAGCCCTAGCATTTGTCTAGCATAGGATTGCCCTAGCTTAAGCCTTGGGGTGCCACAGCCAGAGCCTATGGGTGACCTAGCCTTAGGCTAGGGTAGTCCTAACCTAAGCCTAAGCCAAGGGTGCCCTAGCCTAAGCCTAGGGGTGCCCTAGCCTAAGCCTAGGGGTGCCCAAGCCTTAGGCTAGGAGAGCCCTAGCCTTACCCTAAGCCTAGGGGTGCCCGAGCCTAAGCCTAAGGGTGCCCTAGTCTAAGCCTATGGGTGCCCTGTGCCCTAGTCTAAGCCTATGGGTGCCCTAGCCGTAGCCTAGGGGTGCCCTAGCCTAAGCCAAGGGGTGCACTAGCCTGAGGCTAGGGGAGCCCTAGCCTTAGTCTAGCCTAGGATTGCCCTAGCCTAAGTCTCGGGGTGCCATAGCCTGAGTCTAGGGGTTCCCTAGCCTAAGGCTATGGGTGCCCTAGCCTAAGGCTAGGGGTGCCCTAGCCTAAGGCTAGGGGTGCCCTAGCCTAAGACTAGGGGAGCCCTAGCCTTAGTCTAGCCTAGGATTGCCCTAGCCTAAGCCTAGGGGTGCCATAGCCTCAGTCTAGGGGTGCACTAGCCTTAGGCTAGGGGAGCCCTAGCCATAACCTAAGCCTAGGGTTGCCCTAGCCTAAGCCTAGGGGTACCCTAGCCAGATCTAGGGGTGCCCTAGCCTAAGCCTAGGGGTGCCCTAGCCTAAAGCTAGGGGTGCCTTAGCATAAGACTAGGGGCGCCCTAGCCTAAGACTATTGGTGCCCTAGCCTAAGCCTAGGGGTGCCCTAGCCTAAGCCTAGGGGTGCCCTAGCCTGAGACTAGGGGAGCCCTAGCCTTAGCCTAAGCATAGGGGAGACCTAGCCTAAGCCTAGTTGTGCCCTAGCCTAACCCTAGGGGTCCCCTAGCCTAAGTCAAGGGGTGCCCTAGCCTAAGCCTAGGGGTGCCCTAGCCTAAGCCTAGGGGTGCCCTAGTCTTAGGCTAGGGGAGCCCTAGCTCTGGCCTAAGCCTAGGGGTGCCCTTGCCTAAGCCTAGGGGTGCCCTAGCCTGAGCCTAGGGGTGTCCTAGCCTGAGCCTATGGGTGCCATAGCATGAGCCTACGGGTGCCCTAGCCTTAGTCTAGCCTTGGATTGCCCTAGCCTAAGCTTAAGGGTGCCCGAACCTAAGACTTGGGGTGCCCGAGCCTAAGCCTTGGTGTGCCCTTGCCTCAGCCTAGGGGTGCCCTAACCTAAGCCTAGGGGTTCCCAAGCCATAGGCTAGGGTAGCCCTAGCCTTAGCCTAAGCCTAGGGGTGCCCTAGCCTGAGCCTAGGGGTGCCCTAGCCATAGGCTAGGGGAGCCCTAGCCATAGGCTAGGGGAGCCCTAGCATTTGTCTAGCCTAGGATTGCCCTAGCCTAAGCCTAGAGGTGCCATAGCCTGAGATTAGGGGTACCCTAGTCTAAGGCTAGGGGTGCCCTAGCCTAAGCCTAGGGGTGCCCTAACCATAGGCTAGGGGAGCCCTAGCCATAGGCTAGGGGAGCCCTAGCCATAAGCTAGGGGAGCCATAGCCTAAGCCTAGGGGTGCCTTTGCCTCAGCCTAGGGGTGCCCTAACCTAAGCCTAGGGGTTCCCAAGCCATAGGCTAGGGGAGCCCTAGCCTTAGCCTAAGCCTAGGGGTGCCCTATCCTGAGCCTAGGGGTGCCCAAGCCTTACTCTAGAGGAGCCCTAGCCTTAGCCTAAGCATAGGGGTGCTCTAGCCTAAGCCTAGGGGTGCCCTAGCCATAGGCTAGGGGAGCCCTAGCCATAGGCTAGGGGAGCCCTAGCATTTGTCTAGCCTAGGATTGCCCTAGCCTAAGCCTAGAGGTGCCATAGCCTGAGATTAGGGGTACCCTAGTCTAAGGCTAGGGGTGCCCTAGCCTAAGCCTAGGGGTGCCCTAGCCATAGGCTAGGGAAGCCCTAGCCATAAGCTAGGGGAGCCATAGCCTAAGCCTAGGGGTGCCCTAGCCTTAGGCTATGGGAGCCCTAGCCTTAGCCTAAGCCTAGGGGTGCCCTAGCCTAAGACTAGGGGTGCCCTAGCCTGAGGCTATGGGAGCCCTAGCATTTGTCTAGCCTAGGATTGCCCTAGCCTAAGCCTAGAGGTGCCATAGCCTGAGATTAGGGGTACCCTAGTCTAAGGCTAGGGGTGCCCTAGCCTAAGACTAGGGGAGCCCTAGCCTTAGTCTAGCCTAGGATCGCCCTAGCCTAAGCCTAGGGGTGCCATAGCCTGAGTCTAGGGGTGCACTAGCCTTAGGCTAGGGGAGCCCTAACCTTAGTCTAGGCTAGGGTTGCCCTAGCCTAAGCCTAGGGGTGCCCTAGCCTGAGCCTAGGGGTGCCCTAGCCTAAGCCTAGGGGTGCCCTAGCCTAAGCCTAGGGGTGCCCTAGCCTTAGCCTAAGCCTAGGGGTGCCCTAGCCTAAGACTATGGGTTCCCTAGCCTAAGCCAAGGGGTGCTCTAGCCTTAGGCTAGGGGAGCCCTAGCCTTAGCCTAAACCTAGGGGTGCCCTAGCCTAAGCCTAGGGGTGCCCTAGCCTAAGCCTAGGGGTGTCCTAGCCTGAGACTAAGGGTGCCATAGCCTGAGACTACGGGTGCCCTAGCCTGAGGCTAGGGGAGCCCTAGCCTTAGTCTAGCATAGGATTGCCTTAGACTAAGCCTAGGGGTGCCCTAGCCTAAGCCTAGGGGTGCCCTAGCCTGAGTCTAGGGGTGCCCTAGCCTTAGGCTAGGGGAGCCCTAACCTTAGCATAAGCCTATGGGTGCCCTAGCCTAAGCCTAGGGGTCCCCTAGCCTAAGCCTAGGGGTGCCCAAGCCTAACCTAGGGGTGCCCTAGCCTTCGGCTAGGGGATCCCTAGCCTAAGCCTAAGCCTAGGGGTGCCCTAGCCTAAGCTTAGTGGTGCCCTAGCCTAAGCCTAGGGGTGCCCTATCCTTAGGCTAGGAGAGCCCTAGCCTTATCCTAAGCCTAGGGGTGCCCGATCCTAAGGCTAGGGGTGGCCTAGCCTAAGCCTAGGGGTGCCCTAGCCTGAGCACTTGGGTGCCGAAGCCTTAGGCTAGGGGAGCCCTTGCCTTAACCTAGCCTAGGGGTGCCCTAGCCTAAGCCTAGGTGTGCCGTAGCCTAAGCCTACGGGTGCCCTAGCCTAAGCCTAGGGGTGCCCTACCATAGGCTAGGGGAGCCCTATCCATAGGCTAGGGGAGCCCTAGCCATAAGCTAGGGGAGCCCTAGCCTTAGCCTAAGCCTAGGGGTGCCCTAGCCTAAACCTAGGGGTGCCCTAGCCTGAGCCTACGGGTGCCATAGACTGAGGTTAGGGGAACCATAACTTTAGTCTAGCCTAGGATTGCCCTAGCCTAAGCTTAGGAGTGCCATAGCCTAAGCCTAGGGGTGCCCTAGCCTAAGCCTAGGGGTGCCCTAGTCTAAGCCTAGGGGTGCCCTAGCCTAAGCCTAGGGGTGCTCTAGCCTAAGCCTAGGCGTGCCCTAACCTGAGCCTAGGGGTGCCCTAGCCTGAGCCCAGGGGCTCCTTAGCCTTAGGCTAGGGGAGCCCTAGCATTAGCCTAAGCCTCGGGGTGCCGTAGCCTAAGGCTAGGGGTGCCCTAGCCTAAGGCTAGGGGTCCCCTAGCCTAAGCCTAGGGCTGCCCTAGCCAAAGCCTAGGGGTGCTCTAGCCTAAGCTTAGGGGTGCCCTAGCCATAGGCTAGGGGAGCCCTAGCATTAGTCTAAGCCTAGGGGAGCTCTAGCCTTAGCCTAAGCCTAGGATTGCCCTAGCCTAAGTTAGGGGTGCCCTAGCTTGAGTCTAGGGGTGCCCTAGCCTAAGGCTAGGGGAGCCGTTGCCTTAGCCTAAGTCTAGGGGTGCCCTAGCCTAAGCCTAGGGGTGCCCTAGTCTAAGACTAGGGGTGCCCTAGCCATAGGCTAGGGGAGCCCTAGCCTTAGCCTAAGCCTAGGGGTGCCCTAGCCTGAGCCTAGGGGTGCCCTAGCCTGAGCCTAGGGGTGCCGTAGCCTGAGCCTAGGGGTCCCCTAGCCTGAGGCTAAGGGAGCCCTAGCCTTAGCCTAAGCCTAGGGGTGCGGCCTAGGGGTGCCCTAGCCTTAGCCTAAGCCTAGGGGTGCCCTAGCCTAAGCCTATGGGTGCCCTAGCCTAAGCCAAGGGGTGCTCTAGCCTTAGACTAGGGGAGCCCTAGCCTTAGCCTAAACCTAGGGGTGCCCTAGCCTAAGCCTAGGGGTGCCCTAGCCTAAGCCTAGGGGTGTCCTAGCCTGAGACTAAGGGTGCCATAGCCTGAGACTACGGGTGCCCTAGCCTGAGGCTAGGGGAGCCCTAGCCTTAGTCTAGCATAGGATTGCCTTAGACTAAGCCTAGGGGTGCCCTAGCCTAAGCCTAGGGGTGCCCTAGCCTGAGTCTAGGGGTGCCCTAGCCTTAGGCTAGGGGAGCCCTAACCTTAGCATAAGCCTATGGGTGCCCTAGCCTAAGCCTAGGGGTCCCCTAGCCTAAGCCTAGGGGTGCCCAAGCCTAACCTAGGGGTGCCCTAGCCTTCGGCTAGGGGATCCCTAGCCTAAGCCTAAGCCTAGGGGTGCCCTAGCCTAAGCTTAGTGGTGCCCTAGCCTAAGCCTAGGGGTGCCCTATCCTTAGGCTAGGAGAGCCCTAGCCTTATCCTAAGCCTAGGGGTGCCCGATCCTAAGGCTAGGGGTGGCCTAGCCTAAGCCTAGCGGTGCCCTAGCCTGAGCACTTGGGTGCCGAAGCCTTAGGCTAGGGGAGCCCTTGCCTTAACCTAGCCTAGGGGTGCCCTAGCCTAAGCCTAGGTGTGCCGTAGCCTAAGCCTACGGGTGCCCTAGCCTAAGCCTAGGGGTGCCCTACCATAGGCTAGGGGAGCCCTATCCATAGGCTAGGGGAGCCCTAGCCATAAGCTAGGGGAGCCCTAGCCTTAGCCTAAGCCTAGGGGTGCCCTAGCCTAAACCTAGGGGTGCCCTAGCCTGAACCTACGGGTGCCATAGACTGAGGTTAGGGGAACCATAACTTTAGTCTAGCCTAAGCTTAGGAGTGCCATAGCCTAAGCCTAGGGGTGCCCTAGCCTAAGCCTAGGGGTGCCCTAGTCTAAGCCTAGGGGTGCCCTAGCCTAAGCCTAGGGGTGCTCTAGCCTAAGCCTAGGCGTGCCCTAACCTGAGCCTAGGGGTGCCCTAGCCTGAGCCCAGGGGCTCCTTAGCCTTAGGCTAGGGGAGCCCTAGCATTAGCCTAAGCCTCGGGGTGCCGTAGCCTAAGGCTAGGGGTGCCCTAGCCTAAGGCTAGGGGTCCCCTAGCCTAAGCCTAGGGCTGCCCTAGGCAAAGCCTAGGGGTGCTCTAGCCTAAGCTTAGGGGTGCCCTAGCCATAGGCTAGGGGAGCCCTAGCATTAGTCTAAGCCTAGGGGAGCTCTAGCCTTAGCCTAAGCCTAGGATTGCCCTAGCCTAAGTTAGGGGTGCCCTAGCTTGAGTCTAGGGGTGCCCTAGCCTAAGGCTTGGGGAGCCGTTGCCTTAGCCTAAGTCTAGGGGTGCCCTAGCCTAAGCCTAGGGGTGCCCTAGTCTAAGACTAGGGGTGCCCTAGCCATAGGCTAGGGGAGCCCTAGCCTTAGCCTAAGCCTAGGGGTGCCCTAGCCTGAGCCTAGGGGTGCCCTAGCCTGAGCCTAGGGGTGCCGTAGCCTGAGCCTAGGGGTCCCCTAGCCTGAGGCTAAGGGAGCCCTAGCCTTAGCCTAAGCCTAGGGGTGCGGCCTAGCGGTGCCCTAGCCTGAGCTTAGGGGTCCCCTAGCTTCAGGCTAGGGGAGCCCTAGCCTTAGCCTAAGCCTAGGATTGCCCTAGCCTAAGCTTAGGGGTGCCCTAGCCTGAGACTAGGGGTGCCCTAGCCTAAGCCTAGGGGTGCCCTAGCCTAACCCTATGGGTGCCCTAGCCTTAGCCTAAACCTAGGGGTGCCCTACCCTAAGCCTAGGGGTGCCCTAGCCTAAGCCTAGGGGTGACCTAGCTTTAGGCTAGGGGAGCTCTACCCTTAGCCTAAGCCTAGGGGTGCCATAGCCTGAGTCTAGGGGTGCCCCAGCCTGAGGCTAGGGGAGCCCTAGCCTTAGTCTAGCCTAGGATTGCCCTATGCTAAGCCTAGGGCTGCCAGAGCCTGAGTCCAGGTGTGCCCTAGCCTAAGCCTAGGGGTGCCTTAGCCTTAGGCTAGTAGAGCCCTAGCCTGAGCCTAGGAGTGCCTTAGCCTTAGGCTAGTAGAGCCCTAGCCTTAGCCTAAGCCTCGGGGTGCCCTAGCCTAAGCCTAGGGGTGCTTAGCCTAAGGCTCGTGGTGCCCTAGCCTAAACTAGGGGTGCCCTAGCCCAAGCCTAGGGGTGCCCTAACCTAAGCCTAGGGGTGCCCTAGCCTTTGGCTAGAGGAGCCCTAGCGTTAGCCTAAGCCTAGGAGTGCCCAAGCGTAAGCCTAGGGGTGCCGTAGCCTAAGACTATGGGTGCCCAAGACTTAGGTCATGGGAGCCCTACCCTTAGTCTAAGCTTTTTGGTGCCCTAGCCTAAGCCTAGGGGTGCCCTAGCCAAAGCCTAGGGGTGCCCTAGCTTTAGGCTAGGGGAGCCCTAGCCTTAGCCTAAGCCTAGGGGTGCCCTAGCCTAAGCCTAGTGGTGCCCTATTCTAAGCCTAGGAGTGCCCTAGCTTTAGGCTAGGAGAGCCCTAGCCTTAGCATAAACCTAGGGGCGCCCTAGCCTAAGCCTAGGGGTGCCCTAGCCTAAGCCTAGGGGTGCCCTAGCCTAAGCCTATGGGTGCACTAGCCTAGCATAGGGGTGCCCTAGCCTAAGCCTAGGGGTGCCCTAGCCTAAGCCTAGGGTTGCCCTACCCTAAGCCTAGGGGTGCCCTAGCCTAAGCCTAGGGGTGCCCTAGCCTGAGCCTAGGGTTGACCTAGCCTGAGGCTAGGGGAGCCCTAGCATTAGCCTAAGCCTTGGGGTGCCCTAGCCTAAGCCTAGGGGTTCCATAGCCTGAGCCTTGGGGTGCCCTAGCCTGAGACTACGCGTGCCCGACCCTGAAGCTAGGGAAGCCCTAGCCTTAGTCTTGCCTAGGATTGTCCTAGCCTAAGCCTAGGGGTGCCATAGCCTGAGTCTAGGGGTACCCCAGCCTGAGGCTAAGGGAGCCGTAGCTTTAGTCTAGCCTAGGAATGCCCTAGCCTAAGCCTAGGGGTGCCATAGCCTGAGTCCAGCGGTGCCCTAGCCTAAGTCTAGGGGTGGCCTAGCCTTAGGCTAGGGGAGCCCTAGCCTTAGCCTAAGCCTAGGGGTGCCCTAGCCTAAGCCTAGGGGTGCCCTAGCCTGAGCCTAGGGGTGCTTTAGCCTTAGGCTAGGAGAGCCCTAGCCTTAGCCTAAGCCTCGGGGTGCCCTAGCCTAAGCCTAGGGGTGCTTAGCCTAAGGCTAGAGGTGCCCTAGCCTAAGCTTAGGGGTGCCCTAACCTTAGTCTTGGGGAGCCCTAGCCTTAGCCTAAGCTTAGGAGTGCCTTAGCCTAAGCCTATGACTGCCCTAGCCTAAGCTTAGGGGTGACCTAGCCTAAGCCTAGGGGTGCACTAGCCTATGCCTACGGGTGCTCTACCCTAGCTTAGGGGTGCACTAGCCTTAGGCTAGGGGAGCCCTAGCCTTAGCCTAAGCCTAGTGGTGCCCTAGCCTAATCCTAGTGGTGCCCTAGCCTAATCCTAGGGGTGCCCTAGCCTAAGCCTAGAGGTGCCTTAGCCTTAGGCTAGGTGAGCCCAAGCCTTAGCCTAAGCCTAGGGGTGCCTTAGCCTAAGCCTAGGAGTGCCCTAGCCTAAGCGTAGGGGTGCCCAAGCCTAAGCCTTGGGGTGCCCTAGCCTAAGCCTAAGGGTGCCTTAGCCTAAGCCTAGGGGTGCCCTAGCCTGAGCCTAGGGGTGCCCTAGCCTGAGCCTAGGGGTGACCTAGCCTGAGGCTAGGGGAGCCTTGCCTTAGCCTAAGCCTTGGGGTGCCCTAGCCTGTGCCTAGGGGTGCCCTAGCCTGAGACTACGGGTGCCCTAGCCTGAAGCTAGGGGAGCCCTAGCATTAGTCTTGCCTAGGATTGTCCTAGCGTAAGCCTAGGGGTGCCATAACCTGAGTCTAGGGGTGCCACAGACTGAGGCTAGGGATGCCCTAGCCTAAAACTAGGGGTGCCCTAGCCGAAGCCTAGGGGCACCTTAGCCTAAGCCTAGGGTTGCCCTAGCCTTAGGCTAGGGGAGCCCTAGCCTTAGCCTAAACCTAGGGGTGCCCTACCCTAAGCCTAAGGGTGCCCTAGCCTAAGCCTAGGAGTGACCTAGCATTAGGCTAGGGGAGCTCTACCCTTAGCCTAAGCCTAGGGGTGCCATAGCCTGAGTCTAGGGGTACCCCAGCCTGAGGCTAAGGGAGCCCTAGCCTTAGTATAGCCTAGGATTGCCCTAGCCTAAGCCTAGCGGTGCCATAGCCTGATTCCAGCGGTGCCCAAGCCTAAGCCTAAGCCTAGCGGTGCCCTAACCTGAGTCTAGGGGTGCTTAGCCTAAGGCTAGGGGTGCCCTAGCCTAAGCTTAGGGGTGCCCTAACCTTAGTCTTGGGGAGCCCTAGCCTTAGCCTAAGCTTAGGGGTGCCTTAGCCTAAGCCTATGGCTGCCCTAGCCTAAGCTTAGGGGTGCCCTAGCCTAAGCCTAGGGGTGCCCTAGCCTGAGTCTACGGGTACCCTAGCCTGAAGCTAGGGGAGCCCTAGCCTTAGTCTTGCTTAGGATTGTCCTAGACTAAGCCTAGGGGTGCCATAGCCTGAGTCTAGGGGTACCCCAGCCTGAGGCTAGGGGAGCCCTAGCCTTAGACTAGCTTAGGATTGCCCTAGCCTAAGCCTAGGGGTGCCATAGCCTGAGTCCAGCGGTGCCCTAGCCTAAGCCTAAGCCGAGGGGTGCCCTAGCCTGAGCCTAGGGGTGCCTTAGCCTTAGGCTAGGAGAGCCCTAGCCTTAGCCTAAGCCTCAGGGTGCCCTAGCCTAAGCCTAGGAGTGCTTAGCCTAAGGCTAGGGGTGCCCTAGCCTAAGCTTAGGGGTGCCCTAACCTTAGTCTTGGGGAGCCCTAGCTTTAGCCTAAGCTTAGGGGTGCCTTAGCCTAAGCCTATGGCTGCCCTAGCCTAAGATTAGGGGTGCCCTAGCCTAAACCTAGGGGTGCACTAGCCTAAGCCTAGGGGTGCTCTACCCTAAGCATAAGGGTGTCCTAGCCTTAGGCTAGGGGAGCCCTAGCCTTAGCCTAAGCCTAGTGGTGCCCTATCCTAAGCCTAGGGGTGCCCTAGCCTAAGCCTAGGGGTGCCCTAGCCTAAGCCAAGGGGTGCCCTAGCCTGAGCCTAGCGGTGACCTATCCTGAGGCTAGGGGAGCCCAGGACTTAGCCTAAGCCTTGTGGTGGCCTAGCCTGAGCCTAGGGGTGCCCTAGCCTGAGACTACGGGTGCCTTAGCCTGAAGCTAGGGGAGCCCTAGCCTTAGTCTTGCCTAGGATTGTCCTAGCCTAAGCCTAGGGGTGCCATAGCCTGAGTCTAGGGGTGCCCCAGGCTCAGGCTAGGGATGCCCTAGCCTAAAACTAGGGGTGCCCTAGCCGAAGCCTAGGGGCACCTTAGCCTAAGCCTAGTGTTGCCCTAGCCTTAGGCTAGGGGAGCCCTAGCCTTAGCCTAAACCTAGGGGTGCCCTACCCTAAGCATAGGGGTGCCCTAGCCTGAGCCTACGGGTGCCCTAGCCTGAGGCTAGGGGAGCCCTAGCCTTAGTTTAGCCTTGGATTCCCCAGCCAAAGCCTAGGGGTGCCATAGCCTGAGTCCAGAGGAGCCCTAGTCTAAGCTTAGGGGTGCCCTGGCCTTAGGCTACGGGAGCCCTAGCCTTAGCCTAAGCCTACGGGTGCCCTAGCCTAAGTTAGGGGTGCCCTAGCCTGAGCCTAAACCTAGTGGTGCCCTACCCTAAGCCTAGGGGTGCCCTACCCTAAGCCTAGGGGTGACCTAGCCTTAGGCTAGGGGAGCCCTAGCCTTAGCCTAAGCCTAGGGTTGACCTAGCCTAAGCATAGGGGTGCCCTAGCCTAAGCCAAGGGGTGCTCTCACCTTAGCCTAGGGGAGCACAAGCCTTAGCCTAAGCCTAGGGGTGCCCTAGACTAAGACTACGGGTGCCCTAGCCTAACCCTAGGGGTGCCCTAGCCTGAGCCTAGTGGTGCCCTAGCCTGAGCCTACGGGTGCCCTAGCATGAGGCTAGGGGAGCCCTAGCCTTAGTCTAGCCTAGGATTGCCCTAGCCTAAGCCTAGGGGTACCCTAGCCTGAGTCTAGGGGTGCCCTATCCTGAGGCTAGGGGAGCCGTAGCCTTAGCCTTAGCCTAGGCGTGCCCTAGCCTAAGACTAGGGGTGCCCTAGCCTAAGCCAAGGGGTGCCCTAGCCTAAGCCTAGGGGTGCCCTAGCCATAGGCTAGGGGAGCCCTAGCCTTAGCCTAAGCCTAGGGGTGCCCTAGCCTAAGCCTAGGGGTGCCCTAGCCTGAGCCTAGGGGTGCCCAAGCCTTAGGCTAGCCGATCCCTATCCTTAGCCTAAGCCTAGGGGTGCCCTAGCCTAAGCCTAGGGGTGCCCTAGCCATAGGCTAGGGGAGCCCTAGCCATAGGCGAGGGGAGCCCTAGCCTTTAACTAAGACTAGGGGTGCCTTAGCCTAAGCCTAGGGGTGCCCTAGCCTAAGCCTAGGGTTGCCCTAGCCTTAGGCTATGGGAGCCCTAGCCTTAGGCTAAACCTAGGGGTGCCCTAACCTTAGCCTAGGGGTGCCATAGCCTCAGTCTACGGGTTCACTAGCCTGAGGCTAGGGGAGCCATAACCTTAACCTAAGCCTAGGGGAGCCCTAGCTTAAGCCTAGAGGTGCCCTAGCCTAAGCCTAGGGGTGCCTTAGCCTAAGCCTAGGGATGCCCTAGCCTAACCCTAGGGGTGCCCTAGCCTAAGCCTAGGGGTGCCATAGCCTGAGTCTAGGGGTACCCCAGCCTGAGGCTAGGGGAGCCCTAGCCTTAGTCTAGCCTAGGATTTCCCTAGCCTAAGCCTAGCGGTGACATAGCCTGAGTCCAGCGGTGCCCTAGCCTAAGCCTAAGCCTAGGGGTGCCCTAGCCTGAGCCTAGGGGTGCCTTAGCCTTAGGCTAGGAGAGCCCTAGCCTTAGCCTAAGCCTCAGGGTGCCCTAGCCTAAGCCTAGGAGTGCTTAGCCTAAGGCTAGGGGTGCCCTAGCCTAAGCTTATGGGTGCCCTAACCTTAGTCTTGGGGAGCCCTAGCTTTAGCCTAAGCTTAGGGGTGCCTTAGCCTAAGCCTATGGCTGCCCTAGCCTAAGATTAGGGGTGCCCTAGCCTAAACCTAGGGGTGCACTAGCCTAAGCCTAGGGGTGCTCTACCCTAAGCATAGGGGTGTCCTAGCCTTAGGCTAGGGGAGCCCTAGCCTTAGCCTAAGCCTAGTGGTGCCCTAGCCTAAGCCTAGGGGTGCCCTAGCCTAAGCCAAGGGTGCCCTAGCCTAAGCCAAGGGGTGCCCTAGCCTGAGCCTAGCGGTGACCTATCCTGAGGCTAGGGGAGCCCAGGACTTAGCCTAAGCCTTGTGGTGGCCTAGCCTGAGCCTAGGGGTGCCCTAGCCTGAGACTACGGGTGCCTTAGCCTGAAGCTAGGGGAGCCCTAGCCTTAGTCTTGCCTAGGATTGTCCTAGCCTAAGCCTAGGGGTGCCATAGCCTGAGTCTAGGGGTGCCCCAGGCTGAGGCTAGGGATGCCCTAGCCTAAAACTAGGGGTGCCCTAGCCGAAGCCTAGGGGCACCTTAGCCTAAGCCTAGTGTTGCCCTAGCCTTAGGCTAGGGGAGCCCTAGCCTTAGCCTAAACCTAGGGGTGCCCTACCCTAAGCATAGGGGTGCCCTAGCCTGAGCCTACGGGTGCCCTAGCCTGAGGCTAGGGGAGCCCTAGCCTTAGTTTAGCCTTGGATTCCCCAGCCAAAGCCTAGGGGTGCCATAGCCTGAGTCCAGAGGAGCCCTAGTCTAAGCTTAGGGGTGCCCTGGCCTTAGGCTACGGGAGCCCTAGCCTTAGCCTAAGCCTACGGGTGCCCTAGCCTAAGTTAGGGGTGCCCTAGCCTGAGCCTAAACCTAGGGGTGCCCTACCCTAAGCCTAGGGGTGCCCTACCCTAAGCCTAGGGGTGACCTAGCCTTAGGCTAGGGGAGCCCTAGCCTTAGCCTAAGCCTAGGGTTGACCTAGCCTAAGCCTAGGGGTGCCCTAGCCTAAGCCAAGGGGTGCTCTCACCTTAGCCTAAAGGAGCACAAGCCTTAGCCTAAGCCTAGGGGTGCCCTAGACTAAGACTACGGGTGCCCTAGCCTAACCCTAGGGGTGCCCTAGCCTGAGCCTAGTGGTGCCCTAGCCTGAGCCTACGGGTGCCCTAGCATGAGGCTAGGGGAGCCCTAGCCTTAGTCTAGCCTAGGATTGCCCTAGCCTAAGCCTAGGGGTACCCTAGCCTGAGTCTAGGGGTGCCCTATCCTGAGGCTAGGGGAGCCGTAGCCTTAGCCTTAGCCTAGGCGTGCCCTAGCCTAAGACTAGGGGTGCCCTAGCCTAAGCCAAGGGGTGCCCTAGCCTAAGCCTAGGGGTGCCCTAGCCATAGGCTAGGGGAGCCCTAGCCTTAGCCTAAGCCTAGGGGTGCCCTAGCCTAAGCCTAGGGGTGCCCTAGCCTGAGCCTAGGGGAGCCCAAGCCTTAGGCTAGCCGATCCCTATCCTTAGCCTAAGCCTAGGGGTGCCCTAGCCTAAGCCTAGGGGTGCCCTAGCCATAGGCTAGGGGAGCCCTAGCCATAGGCGAGGGGAGCCCTAGCCTTTAACTAAGACTAGGGGTGCCTTAGCCTAAGCCTAGGGGTGCCCTAGCCTAAGCCTAGGGTTGCCCTAGCCTTAGGCTATGGGAGCCCTAGCCTTAGGCTAAACCTAGGGGTGCCCTAACCTTAGCCTAGGGGTGCCATAGCCTCAGTCTACGGGTTCACTAGCCTGAGGCTAGGGGAGCCGTAACCTTAACCTAAGCCTAGGGGAGCCCTAGCTTAAGCCTAGAGGTGCCCTAGCCTAAGCCTAGGGGTGCCTTAGCCTAAGCCTAGGGATGCCCTAGCCTAACCCTTGGGGTGCCCTAGCCTAAGCCTAGGGGTGCCATAGCCTGAGTCTAGGGGTACCCCAGCCTGAGGCTAGGGGAGCCCTAGCCTTAGTCTAGCCTAGGATTTCCCTAGCCTAAGCCTAGCAGTGACATAGCCTGAGTCCAGCGGTGCCCTAGCCTAAGCCTAAGCCTAGGGGTGCCCTAGCCTGAGCCTAGGGGTGCCTTAGCCTTAGGCTAGGAGAGCCCTAGCCTTAGCCTAAGCCTCAGGGTGCCCTAGCCTAAGACTAGGGGTGCTTAGCCTAAGGCTAGGGGTGCCCTAGCCTAAGCTTAGGGGTGCCCTAACCTTAGTCTAGGGGAGCCCTAGCCTTAGCCTAAGCTTAGGGGTGCCTTAGCCTAAGCCTATGGCTGCCCTAGCCTAAGCTTAGGGGTGCCCTAGCCTAAGCCTAAGGGTGCCCTAGCCTGAGTCTACGGGTGCCCTAGCCTGAAGCTAGTGGAGCCCTAGCCTTAGTCTTCCCTAGGATTGTCCTAGCCTAAGCCTAGTGGTGCCATAGCCTGAGTCTAGGGGTACCCCAGCCTGAGGCTAGGGGAGCCCTAGCCTTAGTCTAGCTTAGGATTGCCCTAGCCTAAGCCTAGGGGTGCCATAGCCTGAGTCCAGCGGTGCCCTAGCCTAAGCCTAAGCCTAGGGGTGCCCTAGCCTGAGCTTAGGGGTGCCTTAGCCTTAGGCTAGGAGAGCCCTAGCCTTAGCCTAAGCCTCAGGGTGCCCTAGCCTAAGCCTAGGAGTGCTAAACCTAAGGCTAGGGGTGCCCTAGCCTAAATTAGGGGTGCCCTAACCTTAGTCTTGGGGAGCCCTAGCCTTAGCCTAAGCTTAGGGGTGCCTTAGCCTAAGCCTATGGCTGCCCTAGCCTAAGCTTAGGGGTGCCCTAGCCTAAGCCTAGGGGTGCACTAGCCTAAGCCTAGGGGTGCTCTACCCTAAGCTTAGGGGTGCCCTAGCCTTAGGCTAGGGGAGCCCTAGCCTTAGCCTAAGCCTAGTGGTGCCCTAGCCTAAGCCTAGGGGTGCCCTAGCCTAAGCCTAGGGGTGCCCTAGCCTAAGACAAGGGGTGCCCTAGCCTGAGCCTAGGGGTTACCTAGCCTGAGGATAGGGGAGCCCTAGCCTTAGCCTTAGCCTAGGCATGCCCTAGCCTAAGCCTAGGGGTGCCCTAGCCTAAGCCATGGGGTGCCCTAGCCTGAGCCTAGGGGTGCCCTAGCTTAAGCTTAGGGGTGCCCAAGCCTAAGCCTAGGGGTGCCCTAACTTAAGCTTAGGGGTGCCGTAGCCTAACCCTAGGGGTGCCCTTGCCTAAGCTTAGGGGTGCCCTAGCCTTAGGCTAGGGGAGCCCTAGTCTTAGCCTAAGCCTAGGGATGCCCTAGCCTAACCCTAGGAGTGCCCTAGCCTAAGCCTAGGGGTGCCATAGCCTGAGTCTAGGGGTGCCATAGCCTGAGGCTAGGGGAGCCGTTGCCTTAGCCTAAGTCTATGGATGCCCTAGCCTAAGCCTAGGGGTGCCCTAGCCTAAGCCTAGGGGTGCCTGAGCTTAAGCCTAGTGGTGCCCTAGCCTTAGGCTAGGTGAGCCATAGCCTTAGCCTAAGCCTAGGCGTGCCCTAGCCTAATCTAGGCGTGCCCTAGCCTAAGCCTAGGGGTGCTCTAGCCTTAGGCTATGGGAGCCCTAGCCTTAGCCTACCCTAGGGGTGCCAGAACCTAAGCCTAGGGGTGCCCTAGCCAAAGCCTAGGGGTGCTCTAGCCTTAGGCTAGGGGAGCCTTAGCCTTAGCCTAAGCCTAGGGGTGCCCTAGTCTAAGCCTAGTGGTGCCCTAGCCTAAGCCTAGGGGAGCCCTTTCCTAAGCCTAGGGATGCCCTAACCTAAGCCTAGGGGTGCCCTTGCCTAAGCCTAGGGGTTCCCTAACCATAGGCTAGGGGAGCCCTAGCCTTAGCCTAAGCCTACGTGTGCCCTAGCCTCAGCCTAGGGGTGCCCTAGCCTGAGCCTAGGGGTGCCTTAGCCTTAGGTTAGGGGAGCCCTAGCCTTAGCCTAAGCCTATGGGTGCCCTAGCCTAAGCCTAGGGGTGCCCTAGCCTAAGCCTAGGGGTGCCCTAGCCTAAGCCTAGGGGTTCCCTAGCCTAAGCCTAGGGGTGCTCTAGCCTTAGGCGAGGGGACCCTAGCCTTAGGCTAAGCCTAGGGGTGCCCTAGACTAAGCCTAGCGGTGCCCTAGCCTGAGCCTAGGGGTGCCCTAGCCTGAGCCTACGGGTGCCCTAGCCTGAGGCTAGGGGAGCCCTAGCGTTAGTCTATCCTAGGATTGCCCTAGCCTAAGCCTAGGGGTGCCATAGCCTGAGTCCAGCGGTGGCCTAGCCTAAGCCTAAGCCTAGGGGTGCCCTAGCCTGAGCTTAGGGGTGCCTTAGCCTTAGGCTAGGAGAGCCCTAGCCTAAGCCTAAGCCTCAGGGTGCCCTAGCCTAAGCCTAGGAGTGCTAAGCCTAAGGCTAGGGGTGCCCTAGCCTAAGCTTAGGGGTGCCCTAACCTTAGTCTTGGGGAGCCCTAGCCTTAGCCTAAGCTTAGGGGTGCCTTAGCCTAAGCCTATGGCTGCCCTAGCCTAAGATTAGGGGTGCCCTAGCCTAAGCCTAGGGGTGCACTAGCCTAAGCCTAGGGGTGCTCTACCCTAAGCTTAGGGGTGCCCTAGCCTTAGGCTAGGGGAGCCCTAGCCTTAGCCTAAGCCTAGTGGTGCCCTAGCCTAAGCCTAGGGGTGCCCTAGCCTAAGCCTAGGGGTGCCCTAGCCTAAGCCAAGGGGTGCCCTAGCCTGAGCCTAGGGGTGACCTAGCCTGAGGCTAGGGGAGCCCTAGCCTTAGCCTTAGCCTAGGCGTGCCCTAGCCTAAGCCTAGGGGTGCCCTAGCCTAAGCCAAGGGGTGCCCTAGCCTAACCCTAGGGGTGCCCTAGCTTAAGCTTAGGGGTGCCCAAGCCTAAGCCTAGGGGTGCCCTAACTTAAGCTTAGGGGTGCCCTAGCCTAACCCTAGGGGTGCCTTTGCCTAAGCTTAGGGGTGCCCTAGCCTTAGGCTAGGGGAGCCCTAGTCTTAGCCTAAGCCTAGGGATGCCCTAGCCTAACCCTAGGGGTGCCCTAGCCTAAGCCTAGGGGTGCCATAGCCTGAGTCTAGGGGTGCCATAGCCTGAGGCTAGGGGAGCCGTTGCCTTAGCCTAAGTCTATGGATGCCCTAGCCTTAGGCTAGGTGAGCCATAGCCTTAGCCTAAGCCTAGGCGTGCCTGAGCCTAAGCCTAGTGGTGCCCTAGCCTTAGGCTAGGTGAGCCATAGCCTTAGCCTAAGCCTAGGCGTGCCCTAGCCTAAGCCTAGGGGTGCTCTAGCCTTAGGCTATGGGAGCCCTAGCCTTAGCCTACCCTAGGGGTGCCAGAGCCTAAGCCTAGGGGTGCCCTAGCCAAAGCCTAGGGGAGCCCTTTCCTAAGCCTAGGGATGCCCTAACCTAAGCCTAGGGGTGCCCTTGCCTAAGCCTAGGGGTTCCCTAACCATAGGCTAGGGGAGCCCTAGCCTTAGCCTAAGCCTACGTGTGCCCTAGCCTCAGCCTAGGGGTGCCCTAGCCTGAGCCTAGGGGTGCCTTAGCCTTAGGTTAGGGGAGCCCTAGCCTTAGCTTAAGCCTATGGGTGCCCTAGCCTAAGCCTAGGGGTGCCCTAGCCTAAGCCTAGGGGTGCCTGAGCCTAAGCCTAGTGGTGCCCTAGCCTTAGGCTAGGTGAGCCATAGCCTTAGCCTAAGCCTAGGCGTGCCCTAGCCTAATCTAGGCGTGCCCTAGCCTAAGCCTAGGGGTGCTCTAGCCTTAGGCTATGGGAGCCCTAGCCTTAGCCTACCCTAGGGGTGCCAGAGCCTAAGCCTAGGGGTGCCCTAGCCAAAGCCTAGGGGTGCTCAAGCCTTAGGCTAGGGGAGCCTTAGCCTTAGCCTAAGCCTAGGGGTGCCCTAGTCTAAGCCTAGTGGTGCCCTAGCCTAAGCCTAGGGGAGCCCTTTCCTAAGCCTAGGGATGCCCTAACCTAAGCCTAGGGGTGCCCTTGCCTAAGCCTAGGGGTTCCCTAACCATAGGCTAGGGGAGCCCTAGCCTTAGCCTAAGCCTACGTGTGCCCTAGCCTAAGCCTAGGGGTGCCCTAGCCTGAGCCTAGGGGTGCCTTAGCCTTAGGTTAGGGGAGCCCTAGCCTTAGCCTAAGCCTATGGGTGCCCTAGCCTAAGCCTAGGGGTGCCCTAGCCTAAGCCTAGAGGTGCCCTAGCCTAAGCCTAGGGGTGCCCTAGCCTAAGCCTAGGGGTGCTCTAGCCTTAGGCGAGGGGAGCCCTAGCCTTAGGCTAAGCCTAGGGGTGCCCTAGACTAAGCCTAGCGGTGCCCTAGCCTGAGCCTAGGGGTGCCCTAGCCTGAGCCTACGGGTGCCCTAGCCTGAGGCTAGGGGAGCCCTAGCGTCAGTCTATCCTAGGATTGCCCTAGCCTAAGCCTAGGGGTGCCATAGCCTGAGTCTAGGGGTGCCCTAGCCTAAGCCTAGGGGTGCTCTAGCCTGAGCCTAGGGGTGCCGTAGCCTTAGGCTAGGGGAGCCCTAGCCTTAGCCTAAGCCTAGGGGTGCCCTAGTCTAAGCCTAGGGGTGCCCTATCCTGAGCCTAGGGGTGCCCTAGCCTGAGGCTAGGGGAGCCCTAGACTTACCCTAAGCCTAGGATTGCCCTAGCCTAAGCTTAGGGATGCCCTAGCCTGAGCCTAGGGGTGCCCTAGCCTTAGACTAGGGGTGCCCTAGCCTGAGCCTATAGGTGCCCCAGCCTGAGCCTATGGGTGCCCTAGCCTGAGGCTAGGGGAGCCCTAGCCTTAGTTTAGCCTAGGATTGCCCTAGCCTAAGCCTAGGGGTGACCTAGCCTTAGGCTAGGGGAGCCCTACCCTTAGCCTAAGCCTAGGGGTGCCCTAGCCTGCGCCTAGGGGTGCCATAACCTGAGTCTAGGGCTGCCCTAGCCTGAGCCTATAGGTGCCCCAGCCTGAGCCTACGGGTGCCCTAGCCTGAGGCTAGGGGAGCCCTAGCCTTAGTTTAGCCTAGGATTGCCCTAGCCTAAGCCTAGGGGTGCCATAGCCTGAGTACAGAGGTTCCCTAGCCTAAGCTTAGGGGTGCCCTGGCCTTAGGCTACGGGAGCCCTAGCCTTAGCCTAAGCCTAGGGGTGCCCTAGCCTAAGTTAGGGTTGCCCTAGCCTGAGCCTAAACCTAGGGGTGCCCTACCCTAAGCCTAGGGGTGCCCTAGCCTAAGCCTAATGGTGACCTAGCCTTAAGCTAGGGGAGCCCTAATCTTAGCCTAAGCCTAGGGTTGACCTAGCCTAAGCCTAGGGTTGCCCTAGCCTAAGCAAAGGGGTGCTCTAACCTTAGGCTAGGGGAGCACAAGCCTTAGCCTAACCTAGGGGTGCCCTAGACTAAGCCTAGGGGTGCCCTAGCCTAACCCTAGGGGTGCCCTACCCTGAGCCTAGTGGTGCCCTAGCCTGAGCCTACGGGTGCCCTAGCATGAGGCTAGGGGAGCCCTAGCCTTAGTCTAGCCTAGGATTGCCCTAGCCTAAGCCTAGGGGTACCCTAGCCTGAGTCTAGGGGTGCCCTAGCCTGAGGCTAGGGGAGCCGTAGCCTTAGCCTAAGCCTAGGCGTGCCCTAGCCTAAGCCTAGGGGCGCCCTAGCCTAAGACAAGGGGTGCCCTAGCCATAGACTAGGGGAGCCCTAGCCTTAGCCTAAGCCTAGGGGTGCCCTAGCCTAAGCCTAGGGGTGCCCTAGCCTGAGCCTAGAGGTGCCCAAGCCTTAGGCTAGCCGATCCCTATCCTTAGCCTAAGCCTAGGGGTGCCCTAGCCTAAGCCTAGGGGTGCCCTAGCCATAGGCTAGGGGAGCCCTAGCCATAGGCGAGGGGAGCCCTAGCCTTAGCCTAAGACTAGGGGTGCCTTAGCCTAAGCCTAGTGGTGCCCTAGCCTAAGCCTAGGGTTGCCCTAGCCTTAGGCTATGGGAGCCCTAGCCTTAGCCTAAACCTAGGGGTGCCCTAGCCTTAGCCTAGGGGTGCCATAGCCTCAGACTACGGGTTCACTAGCCTGAGGCTAGGGGAGCCGTAGCCTTAACCTAAGCCTAGGGGAGCCCTAGCTTAAGCCTAGGGGTGCCCTAGCCTAAGCCTAGGGGTGCCCTAGCTTAAGCTTAGGGGTGCCCTAGCCTATCCCTAGGGGTGCCCTAGCCTTAAGCTAGGGGAGCCCTAGCCTTAGCCTAAGCCTAGGGATGCTCTAGCCTAACCCTAGGGGTGCCCTAGCCTAAGCCTAGGGGTGCCATAGCCTGAGTCTAGGGGTGCCCTAGCCTGAGGCTAGGGGAGCCGTTGCCTTAGCCTAAGTCTATGGGTGCCCTAACCTAAGCCTAGGGGTGCTCTAGCCTTAGGCTACTGGAACACTATCCTTAGCCTAAGCCTAGGGGTGCCCTAGCCTAAGCCTAGGGGGGCCCTGCCTAAGCCTAGGGGTGCCCTAGCTTGAGCCTAGGGGTGCCCTAGCCTGAGCCTACGGGTGCACTAGCCTGAGGCTAGGGGAGCCCTAGCCTTAGCCTAAGCCTAGGATTGCCCTAGCCTAAGCCTAGGGGTGCCCTAGCCTAAGCCTAGGGGTGCCCAAGCCTAAGCCTAGGGGTGCCCTAGCCTAAGCCTAGGGGTGCCATAGCCTGACTCTAGGGGTTCCCTAGCCTAAGGCTATGGGTACACTAGCCTAAGGCTAGGGGTGCCCTAGCCTAAGGCTAGGGGTGCCCTAGCCTAAGACTAGGGGAGCCCTAGCCTTAGTCTAGCCTAGGATTGCCCTAGCCTAAGCCTAGGGGTGCCATAGCCTGAGTCTAGGGGTGCATTAGCCTTAGGTAGGGGAGCCCTAGCCTTAACCTAAGCCTAGGGTTGCCCTAGCCTAAGCCTAGGGGTACCCTAGCCTGAGCCTAGGGGTGCCCTAGCCTAAGCCTAGGGGTGCCCTAGCCTAAAGCTAGGGGTGCCCTAGCATAAGACTAGGGGCACCCTAGCCTAAGACTATTGGTGCCCTAGCCTAAGCCTAGGGGTGCCCTAGCCTAAGCCTAGGGGTTCCCTAGCCTGAGACTAGGGGAGCCCTAGCCTTAGCCTAAGCATAGGGGAGCCCTTGCCTAAGCCTAGGGGTGCCCTAGCCTAACCCTAGGGGTCCCCTAGCCTAAGCCAAGGGGTGCCTTAGCCTAAGCCTAGGGGTGCCCTAGCCTAAGCCTAGGGGTGCTCTAGCCTTAGGCGAGGGGAGCCCTAGCCTTAGGCTAAGCCTAGGGGTGCCCTAACCTAAGCCTAGCGGTGCCCTAGCCTGAGCCTAGGGGTGCCCTAGCCTGAGCCTACGGGTGCCCTAGCCTGAGGCTAGGGGAGCCCTAGCGTCAGTCTATCCTAGGATTGCCCTAGCCTAAGCCTAGGGGTGCCATAGCCTGAGTCTAGGGGTGCCCTAGCCTAAGCCTAGGGGTGCTCTAGCCTGAGCCTAGGGGTGCCGTAGCCTTAGGCTAGGGGAGCCCTAGCCTTAGCCTAAGCCTAGGGGTGCCCTAGTCTAAGCCTAGGGGTGCCCTATCCTGAGCCTAGGGGTGCCCTAGCCTGAGGCTAGGGGAGCCCTAGACTTACCCTAAGCCTAGGATTGCCCTAGCCTAAGCTTAGGGATGCCCTAGCCTGAGCCTAGGGGTGCCCTAGCCTTAGACTAGGGGTGCCCTAGCCTGAGCCTATAGGTGCCCCAGCCTGAGCCTATGGGTGCCCTAGCCTGAGGCTAGGGGAGCCCTAGCCTTAGTTTAGCCTAGGATTGCCCTAGCCTAAGCCTAGGGGTGACCTAGCCTTAGGCTAGGGGAGCCCTACCCTTAGCCTAAGCCTAGGGGTGCCCTAGCCTGCGCCTAGGGGTGCCATAACCTGAGTCTAGGGCTGCCCTAGCCTGAGCCTATAGGTGCCCCAGCCTGAGCCTACGGGTGCCCTAGCCTGAGGCTAGGGGAGCCCTAGCCTTAGTTTAGCCTAGGATTGCCCTAGCCTAAGCCTAGGGGTGCCATAGCCTGAGTACAGAGGTTCCCTAGCCTAAGCTTAGGGGTGCCCTGGCCTTAGGCTACGGGAGCCCTAGCCTTAGCCTAAGCCTAGGGGTGCCCTAGCCTAAGTTAGGGTTGCCCTAGCCTGAGCCTAAACCTAGGGGTGCCCTACCCTAAGCCTAGGGGTGCCCTAGCCTAAGCCTAATGGTGACCTAGCCTTAAGCTAGGGGAGCCCTAATCTTAGCCTAAGCCTAGGGTTGACCTAGCCTAAGCCTAGGGTTGCCCTAGCCTAAGCAAAGGGGTGCTCTAACCTTAGGCTAGGGGAGCACAAGCCTTAGCCTAACCTAGGGGTGCCCTAGACTAAGCCTAGGGGTGCCCTAGCCTAACCCTAGGGGTGCCCTACCCTGAGCCTAGTGGTGCCCTAGCCTGAGCCTACGGGTGCACTAGCATGAGGCTAGGGGAGCCCTAGCCTTAGTCTAGCCTAGGATTGCCCTAGCCTAAGCCTAGGGGTACCCTAGCCTGAGTCTAGGGGTGCCCTAGCCTGAGGCTAGGGGAGCCGTAGCCTTAGCCTAAGCCTAGGCGTGCCCTAGCCTAAGCCTAGGGGCGCCCTAGCCTAAGACAAGGGGTGCCCTAGCCATAGACTAGGGGAGCCCTAGCCTTAGCCTAAGCCTAGGGGTGCCCTAGCCTAAGCCTAGGGGTGCCCTAGCCTGAGCCTAGAGGTGCCCAAGCCTTAGGCTAGCCGATCCCTATCCTTAGGCTAAGCCTAGGGGTGCCCTAGCCTAAGCCTAGGGGTGCCCTAGCCATAGGCTAGGGGAGCCCTAGCCATAGGCGAGGGGAGCCCTAGCCTTAGCCTAAGACTAGGGGTGCCTTAGCCTAAGCCTAGGGGTGCCCTAGCCTAAGCCTAGGGTTGCCCTAGCCTAAGGCTATGGGAGCCCTAGCCTTATCCTAAACCTAGGGGTGCCCTAGCCTTAGCCTAGGGGTGCCATAGCCTCAGTCTACGGGTTCAGTAGCCTGAGGCTAGGGGAGCCGTAGCCTTAACCTAAGCCTAGGGGAGCCCTAGCTTAAGCCTAGGGGTGCCCTAGCCTAAGCCTAGGGGTGCCCTAGCTTAAGCTTAGGGGTGCCCTAGCCTATCCCTAGGGGTGCCCTTGCCTAAGCTTAGGGGTGCCCTAGCCTTAAGCTAGGGGAGCCCTAGCCTTAGCCTAAGCCTAGGGATGCTCTAGCCTAACCCTAGCGGTGCCCTAGCCTAAGCCTAGGGGTGCCATAGCCTGAGTCTAGGGGTGCCCTAGCCTGAGGCTAGGGGAGCCGTTGCCTTAGCCTAAGTCTATGGGTGCCCTAGCCTAAGCCTAGGGGTGCTCTAGCCTTAGTCTACTGGAACACTATCCTTAGCCTAAGCCTAGGGGTGCCCTAGCCTAAGCCTAGGGGGGCCCTGCCTAAGCCTAGGGGTGCCCTAGCTTGAGCCTAGGGGTGCCCTAGCCTGAGCCTATGGGTGCACTAGCCTGAGGCTAGGGGAGCCCTAGCCTTAGTCAAGCCTAGGATTGCCCTACCCTAAGCCTAGGGGTGCCATAGCCTGACTCTAGGGGTTCCCTAGCCTAAGGCTATGGGTACACTAGCCTAAGGCTAGGGGTGCCCTAGCCTAAGGCTAGGGGTGCCCTAGCCTAAGACTAGGGGAGCCCTAGCCTTAGTCTAGCCTAGGATTGCCCTAGCCTAAGCCTAGGGGTGCCATAGCCTGAGTCTAGGGGTGCATTAGCCTTAGGTAGGGGAGCCCTAGCCTTAACCTAAGCCTAGGGTTGCCCTAGCCTAAGCCTAGGGGTACCCTAGCCTGAGCCTAGGGGTGCCCTAGCCTAAGCCTAGGGGTGCCCTAGCCTAAAGCTAGGGGTGCCCTAGCATAAGACTAGGGGCACCCTAGCCTAAGACTATTGGTGCCCTAGCCTAAGCCTAGGGGTGCCCTAGCCTAAGCCTAGGGGTTCCCTAGCCTGAGACTAGGGGAGCCCTAGCCTTAGCCTAAGCATAGGGGAGCCCTTGCCTAAGCCTAGGGGTGCCCTAGCCTAACCCTAGGGGTCCCCTAGCCTAAGCCTAGGGGTGCCCTAGCCTAAGCCTAGGAGTGCCCTAGCCTAAGCCAAGGGGTGCTCTAGCCTTAGGCTAGGGGAGCTCTAGCCTTAGCCTAAACCTAGAGGTGCCCTAGCCTAAGCCTAGGGGTGCCCTAACCTAAGCCTAGGGGTGTCCTACCCTGAGCCTAGGGGTGCCATAGCATGAGCCTACGGGTCCCCTAGCCTGAGGCTAGGAAAGCCCTAGCCTTAGTCTAGCCTAGGATTGCCCTAGCCTAAGCCTAAGGGTGCCAGAACCTAAGACTAGGGGTGCCCTAGCCTACGCCAAGGTGTGCCCTAGCCTAAGCCTAGGGTTGCCCTAGCCTAAGGCTATGGGAGCCCTAGCCTTAGCCTAAACCTAGGGGTGCCCTAGCCTTAGCCTAGGGGTGCCATAGCCTCAGTCTACGGGTTCACTAGCCTGAGGCTAGGGGAGCCGTAGCCTTAGCCTAAGCCTAGGGGAGCCCTTGCTTAAATCTAGGGGTGCCCTAGTCTAAGCCTAGGGGTGCCCTAGCTTAAGCTTAGGGGTGCCCTAGCCTATCCCTAGGGGTGCCCTTGCCTAAGCTTAGGGGTGCCCTAGACTTAGGCTAGGGGAGCCCTAGCCTTAGCCTAAGCCTAGGGATGCTCTAGCCTAACCCTAGGGGTGCCCTAGCCTAAGCCTAGGGGTGCCATAGCCTGAGTCTAGGGGTGCCCTAGCCTGAGGCTAGGGGAGCCGTTGCCTTAGCCTAAGTCTATGCGTTCCCTAGCCTAAGCCTAGGGGTGCTCTAGCCTTAGGCTAGGGGAACACTATCTTTAGCCTAAGCCTAGGGGTGCCCTAGCCTAAGCCTAGGGGGGCCCTGCCTAAGCCTAGGGGTGCCCTAGCTTGAGCCTAGGGGTGCCCTAGCCTGAGCCTACGGGTGCACTAGCCTGAGGCTAGGGGAGCCCTAGCCTTAGTCAAGCCTTGGATTGCCCTACCCTAAGCCTAGGGGTGCCATAGCCTGAGTCTAGGGGTGCATTAGCCTTAGGTAGGGGAGCCCTAGCCTTAACCTAAGCCTAGGGTTGCCCTAGCCTAAGCCTAGGGGTACCCTAGCCTGAGCCTAGGGGTGCCCTAGCCTAAGCCAAGGGGTGCCCTAGCCTAAAGCTAGGGGTGCCCTAGCATAAGACTAGGGGCACCCTAGCCTAAGACTATTGGTGCCCTAGCCTAAGCCTAGGGGTGCCCTAGCCTAAGCTTAGGGGTTCCCTAGCCTGAGACTAGGGGAGCCCTAGCCTTAGCCTAAGCATAGAGGAGCCCTTGCCTAAGCCTAGGGGTGCCCTAGCCTAACCCTAGGGGTCCCCTAGCCTAAGCCAAGGGGTGCCCTAGCCTAAGCCTAGGGGTGCCCTAGCCTAAGCTTTGGGGTGCCCTAGCCTTAGCCTAAGCCTAGGGATGCTCTAGCCTAACCCTAGGGGTGCCCTAGCCTAAGCCTAGGCGTGCCATAGCCTGAGTCTAGGGGTGCCCTAGACTGAGGCTAGGGGAGCCGTTGCCTTAGCCTAAGTCTTTGGGTGCCCTAGCCTAAGCCTAGGGGTGCTCTAGCCTTAGGCTAGGGGAACACTATCCTTAGCCTAAGCCTAGGGTTGCCCTAGCCTAAGCCTAGGGGGGCCCTGCCTAAGCCTAGGGGTGCCCTAGCTTGAGCCTAGGGGTGCCCTAGACTGAGCCTACGGGTGCACTAGCCTGAGGCTAGGGGAGCCCTAGCCTTAGTCAAGCCTAGGATTGCCCTACCCTAAGCCTAGGGGTGCCATAGCCTGACTCTAGGGGTGCCCTAGCCTAAGCCTAGGAGTGCCCTAGCCTAAGCCAAGGGGTGCTCTAGCCTTAGGCTAGGGGAGCTCTAGCCTTAGCCTAAACCTAGGGGTGCCCTAGCCTAAGCCTAGGGGTGCCCTAACCTAAGCCTAGGGGTGTCCTAACCTGAGCCTAGGGGTGCCATAGCATGAGCCTACGGGTGCCCTAGCCTGAGGCTAGGGAAGCCCTAGCATTAGTCTAGCCTAGGATTGCCCTAGCCTAAGCCTAAGGGTGCCCGAACCTAAGACTAGGGGTGCCCTAGCCTAAGCCTAGGTGTGCCCTAGCCTAAGCCTAGGGGTGCCCTAGCCTAAGCCTAGGGGTGCCCAAGCCATAGGCTAGGGGAGCCCTTGCCTTAGCCTAAGCCTAGGGGTACCCTAGCCTGGGCCTTGGGGTGCCCACGCCTTAGGCTAGAGGAGCCGTAGCCTTAGCCTAAGCATAGGGGTGCCCTAGCCTAAGCCTAGGGGTGCCCTAGCCATAGGCTAGGGGAGCCCTAGCCATAGGCTAGGGGAGCCCTAGCCATAAGCTTGGGGAGCCATAGCCTAAGCCTAGGGGTGCCCTAGCCTTAGGCTATGGGAGCCCTAGCCTTAGCCTAAGCCTAGGGGTGCCCTAACCTAAGCCTAGGGGTGCCCTAGCCTGAGGCTAGGGGAGCCCTAGCATTTGTCTAGCCTAGGATTGCCCAAGCCTAAGCCTAGAGGTGCCTTAGCCTGAGATTAGGGGTACCCTAGCCTAAGGCTAGGGGTGCCCTAGCCTAAGACTAGGGGAGCCCTAGCCTTAGTCTAGCCTAGGATCGCCCTAGCCTAATCCTAGGGTTGCCCTAGCCTGAGCCTAGGGGTGCCCTAGCCTAAGCCTAAGGGAGCTCTAGCCTTAGGCTAGGGGAGCCCTAGCCTTAGCCTAAACCTAGGGGAGCCCTAGCCTTAGGCTAGTGGAGCCCTAGCCTTATACTAAGCCTAGGGGTGCCCTAGCCTAAGCCTAGGGGTGCCCTAGCCTGAGGCGGGGGAGCCCTAGCATTTGTCTAGCATAGGATTGCCCTAGCCTAAGCCTTGGGGTGCCACAGCCAGAGCCTAGGGGTGACCTAGCCTTAGGCTAGGGTAGTCCTAACCTAAGCCTAAGCCAAGGATGCCCTAGCCTAAGCCTAGGGGTGCCCTAGCCTAAGCCTAGGGGTGCCCAAGCCTTAGGCTAGGAGAGCCCTAGCCTTACCCTAAGCCTAGGGGTGCCCAAGCCTAAGCCTAAGGGTGCCCTAGTCTAAGCCTATGGGTGCCCTAGCCTTAGCCTAGGGGTGCCCTAGCCTAAGCCAAGGGGTGCACTAGCCTGAGGCTAGGGGAGCCCTAGCCTTAGTCTAGCCTAGGATTGCCCTAGCCTAAGTCTCGGGGTGCCATAGCCTGAGTCTAGGGTTTCCCTAGCCTAAGGCTATGGGTGCCCTAGCCTAAGGCTAGGGGTGCCCTAGCCTAAGGCTAGGGGTGCCCTAGCCTAAGACTAGGGGAGCCCTAGCCTTAGTCTAGCCTAGGATTGCCCTAGCCTAAGCCTAGGGGTGCCATAGCCTCAGTCTAGGGGTGCACTAGCCTTAGGCTAGGGGAGCCCTAGCCATAACCTAAGCCTAGGGTTGCCCTAGCCTAAGCCTAGGGGTACCCTAGCCAGATCTAGGGGTGCCCTAGCCTAAGCCTAGGGGTGCCCTAGCCTAAAGCTAGGGGTGCCTTAGCATAAGACTAGGGGCGCCCTAGCCTAAGACTATTGGTGCCCTAGCCTAAGCCTAGGGGTGCCCTAGCCTAAGCCTGGGGTGCCCTAGCCTGAGACTAGGGGAGCCCTAGCCTTAGCCTAAGCATAGGGGAGACCTAGCCTAAGCCTAGTTGTGCCCTAGCCTAACCCTAGGGGTCCCCTAGTCTAAGTCAAGGGGTGCCCTAGCCTAAGCCTAGGGGTGCCCTAGCCTAAGCCTAGGGGTGCCCTAGTCTTAGGCTAGGGGAGCCCTAGCTCTGGCCTAAGCCTAGGGGTGCCCTAGCCTAAGCCTAGGGGTGCCCTAGCCTAAGCCTAGGGGTGTCCTAGCCTGAGCCTATGGGTGCCATAGCATGAGCCTACGGGTGCCCTAGCCTGAGGCTAGGAAAGCCCTAGCCTTAGTCTAGCCTTGGATTGCCCTAGCCTAAGCTTAAGGGTGCCCGACCCTAAGACTTGGGGTGCCCGAGCCTAAGCCTTGGTGTGCCCTTGCCTCAGCCTAGGGGTGCCCTAACCTAAGCCTAGGGGTTCCCAAGCCATAGGCTAGGGTAGCCCTAGCCTTAGCCTAAGCCTAGGGGTGCCCTAGCCTGAGCCTAGGGGTGCCCTAGCCATAGGCTAGGGGAGCCCTAGCCATAGGCTAGGGGAGCCCTAGCATTTGTCTAGCCTAGGATTGCCCTAGCCTAAGCCTAGAGGTGCCATAGCCTGAGATTAGGGGTACCCTAGTCTAAGGCTAGGGGTGCCCTAGCCTAAGACTAGGGGTGCCCTAGCCATAGGCTAGGGGAGCCCTAGCCATAAGCTAGGGGAGCCATAGCCTAAGCCTAGGGGTGCCTTTGCCTCAGCCTAGGGGTGCCCTAACCTAAGCCTAGGGGTTCCCAAGCCATAGGCTAGGGGAGCCCTAGCCTTAGCCTAAGCCTAGGGGTGCCCTAGCCTGAGCCTAGGGGTGCCCAAGCCTTAGTCTAGAGGAGCCCTAGCCTTAGCCTAAGCATAGGGGTGCCCTAGCCTAAGCCTAGGGGTGCCCTAGCCATAGGCTAGGGGAGCCCTAGCCATAGGCTAGGGGAGCCCTAGCATTTGTCTAGCCTAGGATTGCCCTAGCCTAAGCCTAGAGGTGCCATAGCCTGAGAGTAGGGGTACCCTAGTCTAAGGCTAGGGGTGCCCTAGCCTAAGCCTAGGGGTGCCCTAGCCATAGGCTAGGGGAGCCCTAGCCATAGGCTAGGGGAGCCCTAGCCATAAGCTAGGGGAGCCATAGCCTAAGCCTAGGGGTGCCCTAGCCTTAGGCTATGGGAGCCCTAGCCTTAGCCTAAGCCTAGGGGTGCCCTAGCCTAAGCCTAGGGGTGCCCTAGCCTGAGGCTATGGGAGCCCTAGCATTTGTCTAACCTAGGATTGCCCTAGCCTAAGCCTAGAGGTGCCATAGCCTGAGATTAGGGGTACCCTAGTCTAAGGCTAGGGGTGCCCTAGCCTAAGCCTAGGGGTGCCATAGCCTGAGTCTAGGGGTGCACTAGCCTTAGGCTAGGGGAGCCCTAACCTTAGTCTAGCCTAGGGTTGCCCTAGCCTAAGCCTAGGGGTGCCCTAGCCTGAGCCTAGGGGTGCCCTAGCCTAAGCCTAGGGGTGCCCTAGCCTAAGCCTAGGGGTGCCCTAGCCTTAGCCTAAGCCTAGGGGTGCCCTAGCCTAAGCCTATGGGTGCCCTAGCCTAAGCCAAGGGGTGCTCTAGCCTTAGGCTAGGGGAGCCCTAGCCTTAGCCTAAACCTAGGGGTGCCCTAGCCTAAGCCTAGGGGTGCCCTAGCCTAAGCCTAGGGGTGTCCTAGCCTGAGACTAAGGGTGCCATAGCCTGAGACTACGGGTGCCCTAGCCTGAGGCTAGGGGAGCCCTAGCCTTAGTCTAGCCTAGGATTGCCTTAGACTAAGCCTAGGGGTGCCCTAGCCTAAGCCTAGGGGTGCCCTAGCCTGAGTCTAGGGGTGCCCTAGCCTTAGGCTAGGGGAGCCCTAACCTTAGCATAAGCCTATGGGTGCCCTAGCCTAAGCCTAGGGGTCCCCTAGCCTAAGCCTAGGGGTGCCCAAGCCTAACCTAGGGGTGCCCTAGCCTTTGGCTAGGGGATCCCTAGCCTAAGCCTAAGCCTAGGGGTGCCCTAGCCTAAGCTTAGTGGTGCCCTAGCCTAAGCCTAGGGGTGCCCTATCCTTAGGCTAGGAGAGCCCTAGCCTTATCCTAAGCCTAGGGGTGCTCGATCCTAAGGCTAGGGGTGGCCTAGCCTAAGCCTAGGGGTGCCCTAGCCTGAGCACTTGGGTGCCGAAGCCTTAGGCTAGGGGAGCCCTTGCCTTAACCTAGCCTAGGGGTGCCCTAGCCTAAGCCTAGGTGTGCCGTAGCCTAAGCCTACGGGTGCCCTAGCCTAAGCCTAGGGGTGCCCTACCATAGGCTAGGGGAGCCCTATCCATAGGCTAGGGGAGCCCTAGCCATAAGCTAGGGGAGCCCTAGCCTTAGCCTAAGCCTAGGGGTGCCCTAGCCTAAACCTAGGGGTGCCCTAGCCTAAGCCTAGGGGTGCTCTATCCTTATGCTAGGGGAGCCCTAGCCTTAGCCTAAACCTAGGGGAGCCCTAGCCTTAGGCTAGTGGAGCCCTAGCCTTAGACTAAGCCTAGGGGTGCCCTAGCCTAAGCCTAGGGGTGCCCTAGCCTGAGGCTAGGGGTCCCCTAGCATTTGTCTAGCCTAGGATTGCCCTAGCCTAAGCCTTGGGGTGCCACAGCCTGAGCCTAGGGGTGCCCTAGCCTTAGGCTAGGGGATTCCTAAACTTAGCCTAAGCCAAGGGTGCCCTAGCCTAAGCCTAGGGGTGCCCTACCCTAAGCCTAGGGGTGCCCAAGCCATAGGCTAGGAGAGCCCTAGCCTTATCCTAAGCCTAGGGGTGCCTGAGCCTAAGCCTAAGGGTGCCCTAGTGTAAGCCTATGGGTGCCCTAGCCTAAGCCTAGGGGTGTCCTAGCCTGAGCCTAAGGGTGCCATAGCCTGAGACTACGGGTGCCCTAGCCTGAGGCTAGGGGAGCCCTAGCCTTAGTCTAGCCTAGGATTGCCTTAGCGTAAGTCTAGGGGTGCCCTAGCCTAAGCCTAGGGGTGCCCTAGCCTGAGTCTAGGGGTGCCCTAGCCTTAGGCTAGGGGAGCCCTAACCTTATCCTAAGCATAGGGGTGCCCTAGCCTAAGACTAGGGGTGCCCTAGCCTAAGCCTAGGGGTGCCCAAGCCTAACCTAGGGGTGCCCTAGCCTTAGGCTAGGGGATCCCTAGCCTAAGCCTAGGGGAGCCCTAGCTTAAGCCTAGGGGTGCCCTAGCCTAAGCCTAGGGGTGCCCTAGCTTAAGCTTAGGGGTGCCCTAGCCTATCCCTAGGGGTGCCCTTGCCTAAGCTTAGGGGTGCCCTAGCCTTAGCCTAAGCCTAGGGATGCTCTAGCCTAACCCTAGGGGTGCCCTAGCCTAAGCCTAGGCGTGCCATAGCCTGAGTCAAGGGGTGCCCTAGCCTGAGGCTAGGGGAGCCGTTGCCTTAGCCTAAGTCTTTGGGTGCCCTAGCCTAAGCCTAGGGGTGCTCTAGCCTTAGGCTAGGGGAACACTATCCTTAGCCTAAGCCTAGGGTTGCCCTAGCCTAAGCCTTGGGGGGCCCTGCCTAAGCCTAGGGGTGCCCTAGCTTGAGCCTAGGGGTGCCCTAGACTGAGCCTACGGGTGCACTAGCCTGAGGCTAGGGGAGCCCTAGCCTTAGTCAAGCCTAGGATTGCCCTACCCTAAGCCTAGGGGTGCCATAGCCTGACTCTAGGGGTGCCCTAGCCTAAGCCTAGGAGTGCCCTAGCCTAAGCCAAGGGGTGCTCTAGCCTTAGGCTAGGGGAGCTCTAGCCTTAGCCTAAACCTAGGGGTGCCCTAGCCTAAGCCTAGGGGTGCCCTAACCTAAGCCTAGGGGTGTCCTAGCCTGAGCCTAGGGGTGCCATAGCATGAGCCTACGGGTGCCCTAGCCTGAGGCTAGGGAAGCCCTAGCCTTAGTCTAGCCTAGGATTGCCCTAGCCTAAGCCTAAGGGTGCCCGAACCTAAGACTAGGGGTGCCCTAGCCTAAGCCTAGGTGTGCCCTAGCCTAAGCCTAGGGGTGCCCTAGCCTAAGCCTAGGGGTGCCCAAGCCATAGGCTAGGGGAGCCCTTGCCTTAGCCTAAGCCTAGGGGTACCCTAGCCTGAGCCTTGGGGTGCCCACGCCTTAGGCTAGAGGAGCCGTAGCCTTAGCCTAAGCATAGGGGTGCCCTAGCCTAAGCCTAGGGGTGCCCTAGCCATAGGCTAGGGGAGCCCTAGCCATAGGCTAGGGGAGCCCTAGCCATAAGCTAGGGGAGCCATAGCCTAAGCCTAGGGGTGCCCTAGCCTTAGGCTATGGGAGCCCTAGCCTTAGCCTAAGCCTAGGGGTGCCCTAACCTAAGCCTAGGGGTGCCCTAGCCTGAGGCTAGGGGAGCCCTAGCATTTGTCTAGCCTAGGATTGCCCTAGCCTAAGCCTAGAGGTGCCTTAGCCTGAGATTAGGGGTACCCTAGCCTAAGGCTAGGGGTGCCCTAGCCTAAGATTAGGGGAGCCCTAGCCTTAGTCTAGCCTAGGATCGCCCTAGCCTAATCCTAGGGTTGCCCTAGCCTGAGCCTAGGGGTGCCCTAGCCTAAGCCTAAGGGTGCTCTAGCCTTAGGCTAGGGGAGCCCTAGCCTTAGCCTAAACCTAGGGGAGCCCTAGCCTTAGGCTAGTGGAGCCCTAGCCTTATACTAAGCCTAGGGGTGCCCTAGCCTAAGCCTAGGGGTGCCCTAGCCTGAGGCGGGGGAGCCCTAGCATTTGTCTAGCATAGGATTGCCCTAGCCTAAGCCTTGGGGTGCCACAGCCAGAGCCTAGGGGTGACCTAGCCTTAGGCTAGGGTAGTCCTAACCTAAGCCTAAGCCAAGGGTGCCCTAGCCTAAGCCTAGGGGTACCCTAGCCTAAGCCTAGGTGTGCCCAAGCCTTAGGCTAGGAGAGCCCTAGCCTTACCCTAAGCCTAGGGGTGCCCGAGCCTAAGCCTAAGGGTGCCCTAGTCTAAGCCTATGGGTGCCCTAGCCTTAGCCTAGGGGTGCCCTAGCCTAAGCCAAGGGGTGCACTAGCCTGAGGCTTGGGGAGCCCTAGCCTTAGTCTAGCCTAGGATTGCCCTAGCCTAAGTCTCGGGGTGCCATAGCCTGAGTTTAGGGGTTCCCTAGCCTAAGGCTATGGGTGCCCTAGCCTAAGGCTAGGGGTGCCCTAGCCTAAGGCTAGGGGTGCCCTAGCCTAAGACTAGGGGAGCCCTAGCCTTAGTCTAGTCTAGGATTGCCCTAGCCTAAGCCTAGGGGTGCCATAGCCTCAGTCTAGGGGTGCACTAGCCTTAGGCTAGGGGAGCCCTAGCCATAACCTAAGCCTAGGGTTGCCCTAGCCTAAGCCTAGGGGTACCCTAGCCAGATCTAGGGGTGCCCTAACCTAAGCCTAGGGGTGCCCTAGCCTAAAGCTAGGGGTGCCTTAGCATAAGACTAGGGGCGCCCTAGCCTAAGACTATTGGTGCCCTAGCCTAAGCCTAGGGGTGCCCTAGCCTAAGCCTAGGGGTGCCCTAGCCTGAGACTAGGGGAGCCCTAGCCTTAGCCTAAGCATAGGGGAGACCTAGCCTAAGCCTAGTTGTGCCCTAGCCTAACCCTAGGGGTCCCCTAGCCTAAGTCAAGGGGTGCCCTAGCCTAAGTCAAGGGGTGCCCTAGCCTAAGCCTAGGGGTGCCCTAGTCTTAGGCTAGGGGAGCCCTAGCTCTGGCCTAAGCCTAGGGGTGCCCTAGCCTAAGCCTAGGGGTGCCCTAGCCTAAGCCTAGGGGTGTCCTAGCCTGAGCCTATGGGTGCCATAGCATGAGCCTACGGGTGCCCTAGCCTGAGGCTAGGAAAGCCCTAGCCTTAGTCTAGCCTTGGATTGCCCTAGCCTAAGCTTAAGGGTGCCCGAACCTAAGACTTGGGGTGCCCGAGCCTAAGCCTTGGTGTGCCCTTGCCTCAGCCTAGGGGTGCCCTAACCTAAGCCTAGGGGTTCCCAAGCCATAGGCTAGGGTAGCCCTAGCCTTAGCCTAAGCCTAGGGGTGCCATAGCCTGAGCCTAGGGGTGCCCTAGCCATAGGCTAGGGGAGCCCTAGCCATAGGCTAGGGGAGCCCTAGCATTTGTCTAGCCTAGGATTGCCCTAGCCTAAGCCTAGAGGTGCCATAGCCTGAGATTAGGGGTACCCTAGTCTAAGGCTAGGGGTGCCCTAGCCTAAGCCTAGGGGTGCCCTAGCCATAGGCTAGGGGAGCCCTAGCCATAGGCTAGGGGAGCCCTAGCCATAAGCTAGGGGAGCCATAGCCTAAGCCTAGGGGTGCCTTTGCCTCAGCCTAGGGGTGCCCTAACCTAAGCCTAGGGGTTCCCAAGCCATAGGCTAGGGGAGCCCTAGCCTTAGCCTAAGCCTAGGGGTGCCCTAGCCTGAGCCTAGGGGTGCCCAAGCCTTAGTCTAGAGGAGCCCTAGCCTTAGCCTAAGCATAGGGGTGCCCTAGCCTAAGCCTAGGGGTGCCCTAGCCATAGGCTAGGGGAGCCCTAGCCATAGGCTAGGGGAGCCCTAGCATTTGTCTAGCCTAGGATTGCCCTAGCCTAAGCCTAGAGGTGCCATAGCCTGAGATTAGGGGTACCCTAGTCTAAGGCTAGGGGTGCCCTAGCCTAAGCCTAGGGGTGCCCTAGCCATAGGCTAGGGGAGCCCTAGCCATAGGCTAGGGGAGCCCTAGCCATAAGCTAGGGGAGCCATAGCCTAAGCCTAGGGGTGCCCTAGCCTTAGGCTATGGGAGCCCTAGCCTTAGCCTAAGCCTAGGGGTGCCCTAGCCTAAGCCTAGGGGTGCCCTAGCCTGAGGCTATGGGAGCCCTAGCATTTGTCTAGCCTAGGATTGCCCTAGCCTAAGCCTAGAGGTGCCATAGCCTGAGATTAGGGGTACCCTAGTCTAAGGCTAGGGGTGCCCTAGCCTAAGACTAGGGGAGCCCTAGCCTTAGTCTAGCCTAGGATCGCCCTAGCCTAAGCCTAGGGGTGCCATAGCCTGAGTCTAGGGGTGCACTAGCCTTAGGCTAGGGGAGCCCTAACCTTAGTCTAGCCTAGGGCTGCCCTAGCCTAAGCCTAGGGGTGCCCTAGCCTGAGCCTAGGGGTGCCCTAGCCTAAGCCTAGGGGTGCCCTAGCCTAAGCCTAGGGGTGCCCTAGCCTTAGCCTAAGCCTAGGGGTGCCCTAGCCTAAGCCTATGGGTGCCCTAGCCTAAGCCAAGGGGTGCTCTAGCCTTAGGCTAGGGGAGCCCTAGCCTTAGCCTAAACCTAGGGGTGCCCTAGCCTAAGCCTAGGGGTGCCCTAGCCTAAGCCTAGGGGTGTCCTAGCCTGAGACTAAGGGTGCCATAGCCTGAGACTACGGGTGCCCTAGCCTGAGGCTAGGGGAGCCCTAGCCTTAGTCTAGCCTAGGATTGCCTTAGACTAAGCCTAGGGGTGCCCTAGCCTAAGCCTAGGGGTGCCCTAGCCTGAGTCTAGGGGTGCCCTAGCCTTAGGCTAGGGGAGCCCTAACCTTAGCATAAGCCTATGGGTGCCCTAGCCTAAGCCTAGGGGTCCCCTAGCCTAAGCCTAGGGGTGCCCAAGCCTAACCTAGGGGTGCCCTAGCCTTCGGCTAGGGGATCCCTAGCCTAAGCCTAAGCCTAGGGGTGCCCTAGCCTAAGCTTAGTGGTGCCCTAGCCTAAGCCTAGGGGTGCCCTATCCTTAGGCTAGGAGAGCCCTAGCCTTATCCTAAGCCTAGGGGTGCCCGATCCTAAGGCTAGGGGTGGCCTAGCCTAAGCCTAGGGGTGCCCTAGCCTGAGCACTTGGGTGCCGAAGCCTTAGGCTAGGGGAGCCCATGCCTTAACCTAGCCTAGGGGTGCCCTAGCCTAAGCCTAGGTGTGCCGTAGCCTAAGCCTACGGGTGCCCTAGCCTAAGCCTAGGGGTGCCCTACCATAGGCTAGGGGAGCCCTATCCATAGGCTAGGGGAGCCCTAGCCATAAGCTAGGGGAGCCCTAGCCTTAGCCTAAGCCTAGGGGTGCCCTAGCCTAAACCTAGGGGTGCCCTAGCCTAAGCCAAGGGGTGCTCTAGCCTTATGCTAGGGGAGCCCTAGCCTTAGCCTAAACCTAGGGGAGCCCTAGCCTTAGGCTAGTGGAGCCCTAGCCTTAGATTAAGCCTAGGGGTGCCCTAGCCTAAGCCTAGGGGTGCCCTAGCCTGAGGCTAGGGGTCCCCTAGCATTTGTCTAGCCTAGGATTGCCCTAGCCTAAGCCTTGGGGTGCCACAGCCTGAGCCTAGGGGTGCCCTAGCCTTAGGCTAGGGGATTCCTAAACTTAGCCTAAGCATAGGGGTGCCCTAGCCTAAGCCTAGGGGTGCCCTACCCTAAGCCTAGGGGTGCCCAAGCCTTAGGCTAGGAGAGCCCTAGCCTTATCCTAAGCCTAGGGGTGCCCTAGCCTGAGCCTAGGGGTGCCCAAGCCTTAGTCTAGAGGAGCCCTAGCCTTAGCCTAAGCATAGGGGTGCCCTAGCCTAAGCCTAGGGGTGCCCTACCCTAAGCCTAGGGGTGCCCAAGCCTTAGGCTAGGAGAGCCCTAGCCTTATCCTAAGCCTAGGGGTGCCTGAGCCTAAGCCTAAGGGTGCCCTAGTGTAAGCCTATGGGTGCCCTAGCCTAAGCCTAGGGTTGCCCTAGCCTAAGCCTAGGGGTGCCCTAGCCTAAGCCAAGGGTTGCCCTAACCTAAGCCTAGGGGTGCCCTAGCCTAAGCCTAGGGGTGCCCTAGCCTTAGGCTAGGGGAGCCCTTGCCTTAGCCTAAGCCTAGGGGTGCCCTAGCCTAAGCCTAGGGGTGCCCTAGCCTAAGCCTAGGGGTGCCCTAGGCTAAGTCAAGGGGTGCTCTAGCCTTAGGCTAGGGGAGCCCTAGCCTTAGCCTAAACCTAGGGGTGCCCTAGCCTAAGCCTACGGGTGCCCTAGCCTAAGCCTAGGGGTGCCCTACCATAGGCTAGGGGAGCCCTATCCATAGGCTAGGGGAGCCCTAGCCATAAGCTAGGGGAGCCCTAGCCTTAGCCTAAGCCTAGGGGTGCCCTAGCCTAAACCTAGGGGTGCCCTAGCCTAAGCCAAGGGGTGCTCTAGCCTTATGCTAGGGGAGCCCTAGCCTTAGCCTAAACCTAGGGGAGCCCTAGCCTTAGGCTAGTGGAGCCCTAGCCTTAGATTAAGCCTAGGGGTGCCCTAGCCTAAGCCTAGGGGTGCCCTAGCCTGAGGCTAGGGGTCCCCTAGCATTTGTCTAGCCTAGGATTGCCCTAGCCTAAGCCTTGGGGTGCCACAGCCTGAGCCTAGGGGTGCCCTAGCCTTAGGCTAGGGGATTCCTAAACTTAGCCTAAGCATAGGGGTGCCCTAGCCTAAGCCTAGGGGTGCCCTACCCTAAGCCTAGGGGTGCCCAAGCCTTAGGCTAGGAGAGCCCTAGCCTTATCCTAAGCCTAGGGGTGCCCTAGCCTGAGCCTAGGGGTGCCCAAGCCTTAGTCTAGAGGAGCCCTAGCCTTAGCCTAAGCATAGGGGTGCCCTAGCCTAAGCCTAGGGGTGCCCTACCCTAAGCCTAGGGGTGCCCAAGCCTTAGGCTAGGAGAGCCCTAGCCTTATCCTAAGCCTAGGGGTGCCTGAGCCTAAGCCTAAGGGTGCCCTAGTGTAAGCCTATGGGTGCCCTAGCCTAAGCCTAGGGTTGCCCTAGCCTAAGCCTAGGGGTGCCCTAGCCTAAGCCAAGGGTTGCCCTAACCTAAGCCTAGGGGTGCCCTAGCCTAAGCCTAGGGGTGCCCTAGCCTTAGGCTAGGGGAGCCCTTGCCTTAGCCTAAGCCTAGGGGTGCCCTAGCCTAAGCCTAGGGGTGCCCTAGCCTAAGCCTAGGGGTGCCCTAGGCTAAGTCAAGGGGTGCTCTAGCCTTAGGCTAGGGGAGCCCTAGCCTTAGCCTAAACCTAGGGGTGCCCTAGCCTAAGCCTAGGGGTGTCCTAGCCTGAGCCTAAGGGTGCCATAGCTTGAGACTACGGGTGCCCTAGCCTGAGGCTAGGGGAGCCCTAGCCTTAGTCTAGCCTAGGATTGCCTTAGCGTAAGCCTAGGGGTGCCCTAGCCTAAGCCTAGGGGTGCCCTAGCCTGAGTCTAGGGGTGCCCTAGCCTTAGGCTAGGGGAGCCCTAACCTTATCCTAAGCATAGGGGTGCCCTAGCCTAAGACTAGGGGTGCCCAAGCCTAAGCCAAGGGTGCCCAAGCCTAACCTAGGGGTGCCCTAGCCTTAGGCTAGGGGATCCCTAGCCTAAGCCTAAGCCTAGGGGTGCACTAGCCTAAGCTTAGCGGTGCCCTAGCCTAAGCCTAGGGGTGCCCTATCCTTAGGCTAGGAGAGCCCTAGCCTTATCCTAAGCCTAGGGGTGGCCGATCCTAAGGCTAGGGGTGGCCTAGCCTAAGCCTAGGGGTGCCCTAGCCTGAGCATTTGGGTGCCGAAGCCTTAGGCTAGGGGAGCCCTTGCCTTAGCCTAGCCTAGGGGTGCCCTAGCCTAAGCCTAGGTGTTCCCTAGCCTAAGCCTAGGGGTGCCCTAGCCTAAGCCTAGGGGTGCCCTACCATAGGCTAGGGGAGCCCTAGCCATAGGCTAGTGGAGCCCTAGCCATAAGCTAGGGGAGCCCTAGCCTTAGCCTAAGACTAGGGGTGCCCTAGCCTAAGCCTAGGGGTGCCCTAGCCTAAGCCTAGGGGTGCCCTACCCTTAGGCTATTAGAGCCCTAGCCTTAGCCTAAGCCTAGGGGTGCCCTAGCCTAAGCCAAGGGGTGCCCTTGCCTAAGCCTAGGGGTGCCCTAGCCTAAGCCTAGGGGTGCTCTAGCCTTATGCTAATGGAGCCCTAGCCTTAGCCTAAACCTAGGGGAGCCCTAGCCTTAGGCTAGTGGAGCCCTAGCCTTAGACTAAGCCTAGGGGTGCCCTAGCCTAAGACTAGGGGTGCCCTAGCCTGAGGCTAGGGGTGCCCTAGCATTTGTCTAGCCTAGGATTGCCCTAGCCTAAGCCTTGGGGTGCCACAGCCTGAGCCTAGGGATGACCTAGCCTTAGGCTAGGGGATTCCTAACCTTAGCCTAAGCCAAGGGTGCCCTAGCCTAAGCCTAGGGGTGCCCTAGCCTAAGCCTAGGGGTGCCCAAGCCTTAGGCTAGGAGAGCCCTAGCCTTATCCTAAGCCTAGGGGTGCCCGAGCCTAAGCCTAAGGGTGCCCTAGTGTAAGCCTATGGGTGCCCTAGCCTAAGCCTAGGGTTGCCCTAGCCTAAACCTAGGGGTGCCCTAGCCTAAGCCTAGGGGTGCCATAGCCATAGGCTAGGGGAGCCCTAGCATTAGCCTAAGCCTAGGGGTGCCCTAGCCTAAGCCTAGGAGTGCCCTAGCCTGAGCCTAGGGGTGCCCAAGCCATAGGCTAGGGGAGCCCTAGCTTTAGCCTATGGGTGTCATAGCCTAAGCATAGGGGTGCCCTAGCCATAGGATAGGGGTGCCCTAGCCATAGGATAGGGGAGCCCTAGCCATAAGCTAGGGGAGCCCTAGAATTAACCTAAGACTAGGGGTGCCCTAGCCCAAGCCTAGGGGTGCCCTAGCCTAAGCCTAGGGGTGCCCTAGCCTTAGGCTATGGGAGCCCTTGCCTTACCCTAAGCTTAGGGGTGCCCTAGCCTAAGCCTAGGGGTGCCCTAGCCTAAGCCTAGGGGTGCCCTAGCCTAAGCGTCGGGGTGCCCTAGCCTTGTACTATGGGAGCCCTAGCCTTAGCCTAAGCTTAGGGGTGCCCTAGACTAAGCTTAGCGGTGCCCTAGCCTGAGCCTACGGGTGCTATAGCCTGAGGCTAGGGGAACCCTAGCGTTTGTCTAGCCTAGAATTGCCCTAGCCTAAGCCTAGGGGTACCATAGCCTGAGTCTAGGGGTGCACTAGCCTGAGGCTAGGGGAGCCGTAGCCTTAGCCTAAGGCTAGGGGAGCCCTAGCTTAAGCCTATGGGTGCCTAGCCTAAGCCTAGGGGTGCCCTAGCCTATGCCTAGGGGTGCCCTAGCCTTAGGCTAGGGGAGCCGTAGCCTTTTCCTAAGCCTAGCGGTGCCCTAGCCTGAGCCTAGGGGTGCCGTAGCCTTAGGCTAGGGGAGCCCTAGCCTTAGACGAAGCCTAGGGGTGCCCTAGCCTAAACCTTGGGGTGCCCTTGCCTAAGCCTAGGGGTGCCCTAGCCTGAGCCTAGGGGTGCCTTAGCCTGAGCCTAGGGGTGGCCTAGCCTTAAGCTAGGGGAGCCCTAGCCTTAGCCTAAGCCTAGGGGTGCCCTAGCCTAAGCCTAGGGGTGCCCTAGCTTAAGCCTAGGGGTGCCCTTGCCTAAGCCTAGGGGTGTCCTAGCCTAAGCGTAGGGGTGCCCTAGCCTAAGCCTAGTGGTGCCGTAGCCATAGGCTAGGGGAGCCCTAGCCTTAGCCTAAGCCTAGTTGTGCCCTAGCCTCAGCTAGGGGTGCCCTAGCCTAAGCCTTGTGGTGCCCTAGCCTTAGGCTAGGGGAGCCCTATTCTTAGCCTAAGCCTAGGGGTGCCCTAGCTTAAGCCTAGGGGAGCCCTAGTCTAAGCCTAGGGGTGCTCTAGCCTTAGGCTAGGAGAGCCCTAGCCTTAGCCTAATCCTAGTGGTGCCCTAGCCTAAGCCTAGGGGTGCCCTAGCCTGAGGCTAAGGGAGCCCTAGACTTAGCCTAAGCCTAGGGGTGCCCTAGCCTAAGCCTAGGGGTGCCATAGCCTGAGCTTATGGGTGCCGTAGCCTGAGCCTACGGGTGCCTTAGCCTGAGACTAGGGGAGCCCTAGCGTTAGTGTAGCCTAGGATTGCCCAAGCCTAAGCCTAGGGGTGCCATAGCCTGAGTCTAGGGGTGCCCTAGCCTTAGCCTTAGCCTAGGGGTTCCCTAGTTAAGCCTAGGGATGCCCTCCCTGAGGCTAGGGGAGCCCTAGCCTTAGCCTAAGCCTAGGATAGCCCTAGCCTAAGCCTAGGGGTGCCCTAGCCTAAGCCTAGGGGTGCCCTAGCCATAGGTAGGGGAGCCCTAGCCTTAGCATAAGCCCAGGGGTGCCCTAGCCTAAGGCTAGGGGTGCCCTAGCCTGAGCCTAGGGGTGCCCAAGCCTTAGGCTAGGGGAGCCCTAGCCTTAGCCTAAGCCTAGGGGTGCCTTAGCCATAGGTTAGGGGAGCCGTAGCCTTAGCCTAAGCCTAGGGGTGCCCTAGCCTGAGCTTAGGGGTGCCGTAGCCTGAGCCTACGGGTGCCCTAGCCTGAGGCTAGGAGAGCCCTAGCGTTAGTGTAGCTTAGGATTGCCGTAGCCTAAGCCTAGTGGTGCCATAGCCTGAGTCTAGGGGTGCACTAGCCTGAGGTTAGGGGAGCAGCAGCCTTAGTCTAAGCCTAGGGGTGCCCTATCCTAAGCCTAGGGGTGCCCTAGCCTGAGCTTATTGGTGCCATAGCCTTAGGCTAGGGGAGCCCTAGCCTTAGCCTTAGCCTAGGGGTTCCCTAGTTAAGCCTAGGGATGCCCTCCCTGAGGCTAGGGGAGCCCTAGCCTTAGCCTAAGCCTAGGATAGCCCTAGCCTAAGCCTAGGGGTGCCCTAGCCTAAGCCTAGGGGTGCCCTAGCCATAGGTAGGGGAGCCCTAGCCTTAGCATAAGCCCAGGGGTGCCCTAGCCTAAGGCTAGGGGTGCCCTAGCCTGAGCCTAGGGGTGCCCAAGCCATAGGCTAGGGGAGCCCTAGCCTTAGCCTAAGCCTAGGGGTGCCTTAGCCATAGGTTAGGGGAGCCGTAGCCTTAGCCTAAGCCTAGGGGTGCCTTAGCAATAAGCTAGGGGAGCCATAGCCTAAGCCTAGGGGTGCCTTTGCCTCAGCCTAGGGGTGCCCTAACCTAAGCCTAGGGGTTCCCAAGCCATAGGCTAGGGGAGCCCTAGCTTTAGCCTAAGCCTAGGGGTGCCCTAGCCTGAGCCTAGGGGTGCCCAAGCCTTAGTCTAGAGGAGCCCTAGCCTTAGCCTAAGCATAGGGGTGCCCTAGCCTAAGCCTAGGGGTGCCCTAGCCATAGGCTAGGGGAGCCCTAGCCATAGGTTAGGGGAGCCCTAGCATTTGTCTAGCCTAGGATTGCCCTAGCCTAAGCCTAGAGGTGCCATAGCCTGAGATTAGGGGTACCCTAGTCTAAGGCTAGGGGTGCCCTAGCCTAAGCCTAGGGGTGCCCTAGCCATAGGCTAGGGGAGCCCTAGCCATAGGCTAGGGGAGCCCTAGCCATAAGCTAGGGGAGCCATAGCCTAAGCCTAGGGGTGCCCTAGCCTTAGGCTATGGGAGCCCTAGCCTTAGCCTAAGCCTAGGGGTGCCCTAGCCTAAGCCTAGGGGTGCCCTAGCCTGAGGCTATGGGAGCCCTAGCATTTGTCTAGCCTAGGATTGCCCTAGCCTAAGCCTAGGGGTGCCCTAGCCTAAGACTAGGGGAGCCCTAGCCTTAGTCTAGCCTAGGATCGCCCTAGCCTAAGCCTAGGGGTGCCATAGCCTGAGTCTAGGGGTGCACTAGCCTTAGGCTAGGGGAGCCCTAACCTTAGTCTAGCCTAGGGTTGCCCTAGCCTAAGCCTAGGGGTGCCCTAGCCTGAGCCTAGGGGTGCCCTAGCCTAAGCCTAGGGGTGCCCTAGCCTAAGCCTAGGGGTGCCCTAGCCTTAGCCTAAGCCTAGGGGTGCCCTAGCCTAAGCCTAGGGGTGCCCTAGCCTAAGCCAAGGGGTGCTCTAGCCTTAGGCTAGGGGAGCCCTAGCCTTAGCCTAAACCTAGGGGTGCCCTAGCCTAAGCCTAGGGGTGCCCTAGCCTAAGCCTAGGGGTGTCCTAGCCTGAGACTAAGGGTGCCATAGCCTGAGACTACGGGTGCCCTAGCCTGAGGCTAGGGGAGCCCTAGCCTTAGTCTAGCCTAGGATTGCCTTAGACTAAGCCTAGGGGTGCCCTAGCCTAAGCCTAGGGGTGCCCTAGCCTGAGTCTAGGGGTGCCCTAGCCTTAGGCTAGGGGGCCCTAACCTTAGCATAAGCCTAGGATAGCCCTAGCCTAAGCCTAGGGGTGCCCTAGCCTAAGCCTAGGGGTGCCCTAGCCATAGGTAGGGGAGCCCTAGCCTTAGCATAAGCCCAGGGGTGCCCTAGCCTAAGGCTAGGGGTGCCCTAGCCTGAGCCTAGGGGTGCCCAAGCCTTAGGCTAGGGGAGCCCTAGCCTTAGCCTAAGCCTAGGGGTGCCTTAGCCATAGGTTAGGGGAGCCGTAGCCTTAGCCTAAGCCTAGGGGTGCCCTAGCCTGAGCTTAGGGGTGCCGTAGCCTGAGCCTACGGGTGCCCTAGCCTGAGGCTAGGAGAGCCCTAGCGTTAGTGTAGCTTAGGATTGCCGTAGCCTAAGCCTAGTGGTGCCATAGCCTGAGTCTAGGGGTGCACTAGCCTGAGGTTAGGGGAGCAGCAGCCTTAGTCTAAGCCTAGGGGTGCCCTATCCTAAGCCTAGGGGTGCCCTAGCCTGAGCTTATTGGTGCCATAGCCTTAGGCTAGGGGAGCCCTAGCCTTAGCCTTAGCCTAGGGGTTCCCTAGTTAAGCCTAGGGATGCCCTCCCTGAGGCTAGGGGAGCCCTAGCCTTAGCCTAAGCCTAGGATAGCCCTAGCCTAAGCCTAGGGGTGCCCTAGCCTAAGCCTAGGGGTGCCCTAGCCATAGGTAGGGGAGCCCTAGCCTTAGCATAAGCCCAGGGGTGCCCTAGCCTAAGGCTAGGGGTGCCCTAGCCTGAGCCTAGGGGTGCCCAAGCCTTAGGCTAGGGGAGCCCTAGCCTTAGCCTAAGCCTAGGGGTGCCTTAGCCATAGGTTAGGGGAGCCGTAGCCTTAGCCTAAGCCTAGGGGTGCCTTAGCAATAAGCTAGGGGAGCCATAGCCTAAGCCTAGGGGTGCCTTTGCCTCAGCTTAGGGGTGCCCTAACCTAAGCCTAGGGGTTCCCAAGCCATAGGCTAGGGGAGCCCTAGCTTTAGCCTAAGCCTAGGGGTGCCCTAGCCTGAGCCTAGGGGTGCCCAAGCCTTAGTCTAGAGGAGCCCTAGCCTTAGCCTAAGCATAGGGGTGCCCTAGCCTAAGCCTAGGGGTGCCCTAGCCATAGGCTAGGGGAGCCCTAGCCATAGGCTAGGGGAGCCCTAGCATTTGTCTAGCCTAAGATTGCCCTAGCCTAAGCCTAGAGGTGCCATAGCCTGAGATTAGGGGTACCCTAGTCTAAGGCTAGGGGTGCCCTAGCCTAAGCCTAGGGGTGCCCTAGCCATAGGCTAGGGGAGCCCTAGCCATAGGCTAGGGGAGCCCTAGCCATAAGCTAGGGGAGCCATAGCCTAAGCCTAGGGGTGCCCTAGCCTTAGGCTATGGGAGCCCTAGCCTTAGCCTAAGCCTAGGGGTGCCCTAGCCTAAGCCTAGGGGTGCCCTAGCCTGAGGCTATGGGAGCCCTAGCATTTGTCTAGCCTAGGATTGCCCTAGCCTAAGCCTAGGGGTGCCCTAGCCTAAGACTAGGGGAGCCCTAGCCTTAGTCTAGCCTAGGATCGCCCTAGCCTAAGCCTAGGGGTGCCATAGCCTGAGTCTAGGGGTGCACTAGCCTTAGGCTAGGGGAGCCCTAACCTTAGTCTAGCCTAGGGTTGCCCTAGCCTAAGCCTAGGGGTGCCCTAGCCTGAGCCTAGGGGTGCCCTAGCCTAAGCCTAGGGGTGCCCTAGCCTAAGCCTAGGGGTGCCCTAGCCTTAGCCTAAGCCTAGGGGTGCCCTAGCCTAAGCCTAGGGGTGCCCTAGCCTAAGCCAAGGGGTGCTCTAGCCTTAGGCTAGGGGAGCCCTAGCCTTAGCCTAAACCTAGGGGTGCCCTAGCCTAAGCCTAGGGGTGCCCTAGCCTAAGCCTAGGGGTGTCCTAGCCTGAGACTAAGGGTGCCATAGCCTGAGACTACGGGTGCCCTAGCCTGAGGCTAGGGGAGCCCTAGCCTTAGTCTAGCCTAGGATTGCCTTAGACTAAGCCTAGGGGTGCCCTAGCCTAAGCCTAGGGGTGCCCTAGCCTGAGTCTAGGGGTGCCCTAGCCTTAGGCTAGGGGGCCCTAACCTTAGCATAAGCCTAGGATAGCCCTAGCCTAAGCCTAGGGGTGCCCTAGCCTAAGCCTAGGGGTGCCCTAGCCATAGGTAGGGGAGCCCTAGCCTTAGCATAAGCCCAGGGGTGCCCTAGCCTAAGGCTAGGGGTGCCCTAGCCTGAGCCTAGGGGTGCCCAAGCCTTAGGCTAGGGGAGCCCTAGCCTTAGCCTAAGCCTAGGGGTGCCTTAGCCATAGGTTAGGGGAGCCGTAGCCTTAGCCTAAGCCTAGGGGTGCCCTAGCCTGAGCTTAGGGGTGCCGTAGCCTGAGCCTACGGGTGCCCTAGCCTGAGGCTAGGAGAGCCCTAGCGTTAGTGTAGCTTAGGATTGCCGTAGCCTAAGCCTAGTGGTGCCATAGCCTGAGTGTAGGGGTGCACTAGCCTGAGGTTAGGGGAGCAGCAGCCTTAGTCTAAGCCTAGGGGTGCCCTATCCTAAGCCTAGGGGTGCCCTAGCCTGAGCTTATTGGTGCCATAGCCTTAGGCTAGGGGAGCCCTAGCCTTAGCCTTAGCCTAGGGGTTCCCTAGTTAAGCCTAGGGATGCCCTCCCTGAGGCTAGGGGAGCCCTAGCCTTAGCCTAAGCCTAGGATAGCCCTAGCCTAAGCCTAGGGGTGCCCTAGCCTAAGCCTGGGGTGCCCTAGCCATAGGTAGGGGAGCCCTAGCCTTAGCATAAGCCCAGGGGTGCCCTAGCCTAAGGCTAGGGGTGCCCTAGCCTGAGCCTAGGGGTGCCCAAGCCTTAGGCTAGAGGAGCCCTAGCCTTAGCCTAAGCATAGAGGTGCCCTAGCCTAAGCCTAGGGGTGCCCTAGCCATAGGCTAGGGGAGCCCTAGCCATAGGCTAGGGGAGCCCTAGCATTTGTCTATCCTAGGATTGCCCTAGCCTAAGCCTAGAGGTGCCATAGCCTGAGATTAGGGGTACCCTAGTCTAAGGCTAGGGGTGCCCTAGCCATAGGCTAGGGGAGCCCTAGCCATAGGCTAGGGGAGCCCTAGCCATAAGCTAAGGGAGCCATAGCCTAAGCCTAGGGGTGCCCTAGCCTTAGGCTATGGGAGCCCTAGCCTTAGCCTAAGCCTAGGGGTGCCCTAGCCTAAGCCTAGGGGTGCCCTAGCCTGAGGCTATGGGAGCCCTAGCATTTGTCTAGCCTAGGATTGCCCTAGCCTAAGCCTAGGGGTGCCCTAGCCTAAGAATAGGGGAGCCCTAGCCTTAGTCTAGCCTAGGATCGCCCTAGCCTAAGCCTAGGGGTGCCATAGCCTGAGTCTAGGGGTGCACTAGCCTTAGGCTAGGGGAGCCCTAACCTTAGTCTAGCCTAGGGTTGCCCTAGCCTAAGCCTAGGGGTGCCCTAGCCTGAGCCTAGGGGTGCCCTAGCCTAAGCCTAGGGGTGCCCTAGCCTAAGCCTAGGGGTGCTCTAGCCTTAGCCTAAGCCTAGGGGTGCCCTAGCCTAAGCCTAGGGGTGCCCTAGCCTAAGCCAAGGGGTGCTCTAGCCTTAGGCTAGGGGAGCCCTAGCCTTAGCCTAAACCTAGGGGTGCCCTAGCCTAAGCCTAGGGGTGCCCTAGCCTAAGCCTAGGGGTGTCCTAGCCTGAGACTAAGGGTGCCATAGCCTGAGACTACGGGTGCCCTAGCCTGAGGCTAGGGGAGCCCTAGCCTTAGTCTAGCCTAGGATTGCCTTAGACTAAGCCTAGGGGTGCCCTAGCCTAAGCCTAGGGGTGCCCTAGCCTGAGTCTAGGGGTGCCCTAGCCTTAGGCTAGGGGGCCCTAACCTTAGCATAAGCCTATGGGTGCCCTAGCCTAAGCCTAGGGGTGCCCTAGCCTAAGCCTAGGGGTGCCCAAGCCTAACCTAGGGGTGCCCTAGCCTTCGGCTAGGGGATCCCTAGCCTAAGCCTAAGCCTAGGGGTGCCCTAGCCTAAGCTTAGTGGTGCCCTAGCCTAAGCCTAGGGGTGCCCTATCCTTAGGCTAGGAGAGCCCTAGCCTTATCCTAAGCCTAGGGGTGCCCGATCCTAAGGCTAGGGGTGGCCTAGCCTAAGCCTAGGGGTGCCCTAGCCTGAGCACTTGGGTGCCGAAGCCTTAGGCTAGGGGAGCCCTTGCCTTAACCTAGCCTAGGGGTGCCCTAGCCTAAGCCTAGGTGTGCCGTAGCCTAAGCCTACGGGTGCCCTAGCCTAAGCCTAGGGGTGCCCTACCATAGGCTAGGGGAGCCCTATCCATAGGCTAGGGGAGCCCTAGCCATAAGCTAGGGGAGCCCTAGCCTTAGCCTAAGCCTAGGGGTGCCCTAGCCTAAACCTAGGGGTGCCCTAGCCTAAGCCTAGGGGTGCTCTAGCCTTATGCTAGGGGAGCCCTAGCCTTAGCCTAAACCTAGGGGAGCCCTAGCCTTAGGCTAGTGGAGCCCTAGCCTTAGACTAAGCCTAGGGGTGCCCTAGCCTAAGCCTAGGGGTGCCCTAGCCTGAGGCTAGGGGTCCCCTAGCATTTGTCTAGCCTAGGATTGCCCTAGCCTAAGCCTTGGGGTGCCACAGCCTGAGCCTAGGGGTGCCCTAGCCTTAGGCTAGGGGATTCCTAAACTTAGCCTAAGCCAAGGGTGCCCTAGCCTAAGCCTAGGGGTGCCCTACCCTAAGCCTAGGGGTGCCCAAGCCTTAGGCTAGGAGAGCCCTAGCCTTATCCTAAGCCTAGGGGTGCCTGAGCCTAAGCCTAAGGGTGCCCTAGTGTAAGCCTATGGGTGCCCTAGCCTAAGCCTAGGGTTGCCCTAGTGTAAGCCTATGGGTGCCCTAGCCTAAGCCAAGGGGTGCCCTAACCTAAGCCTAGGGGTGCCCTAGCCTAAGCCTAGGGGTGCCCTAGCCTTAGGCTAGGGGAGCCCTTGCCTTAGCCTAAGCCTAGGGGTGCCCTAGCCTAAGCCTAGGGGTGCCCTAGCCTAAGCCTAGGGGTGCCCTAGGCTAAGTCAAGGGGTGCTCTAGCCTTAGGCTAGGGGAGCCCTAGCCTTAGCCTAAACCTAGGGGTGCCCTAGCCTAAGCCTAGGGGTGTCCTAGCCTGAGCCTTAGGGTGCCATAGCCTGAGACTACGGGTGCCCTAGCCTGAGGCTAGGGGAGCCCTAGCCTTAGTCTAGCCTAGGATTGCCTTAGCGTAAGCCTAGGGGTGCCCTAGCCTAAGCCTAGGGGTGCCCTAGCCTGAGTCTAGGGGTGCCCTAGCCTTAGGCTAGGGGAGCCCTAACCTTATCCTAAGCATAGGGGTGCCCTAGCCTAAGACTAGGGGTGCCCTAGCCTAAGCCTTGGGGTGCCCAAGCCTAACCTAGGGGTGCGCTAGCCTTAGGCTAGGGGATCCCTAGCCTAAGCCTAAGCCTAGGGGTGCACTAGCCTAAGCTTAGCGGTGCCCTAGCCTAAGCCTAGGGGTGCCCTATCCTTAGGCTAGGAGAGCCCTAGCCTTATCCTAAGCCTAGGGGTTGCCGATCCTAAGGCTAGGGGTGGCCTAGCCTAAGCCTAGGGGTGCCCTACCATAGGCTAGGGGAGCCCTAGCCATAGGCTAGTGGAGCCCTAGCCATAAGCTAGGGGAGCCCTAGCCTTAGCCTCAGACTAGGGGTGCCCTAGCCTAAGCCTAGGGGTGCCCTAGCCTAAGCCTAGGGGTGCCCTACCCTTAGGCTATTAGAGCCCTAGCCTTAGCCTAAGCCTAGGGGTGCCCTAGCCTAAGCCTAGGGGTGCCCTAGCCTAAGCCTAGGGGTGCCCTAGCCTAAGCCTAGGGGTGCTCTAGCCTTATGCTAATGGAGCCCTAGCCTTAGCCTAAACCTAGGGGAGCCCTAGCCTTAGGCTAGTGGAGCCCTAGCCTTAGACTAAGCCTAGGGGTGCCCTAGCCTAAGCCTAGGGGTGCCCTAGCCTGAGGCTAGGGGTGCCCTAGCATTTGTCTAGCCTAAGATTGCCCTAGCCTAAGCCTTGGGGTGCCACAGCCTGAGCCTAGGGGTGACCTAGCCTTAGGCTAGGGGATTCCTAACCTTAGCCTAAGCCAAGGGTGCCCTAGCCTAAGCCTAGGGGTGCCCTAGCCTAAGCCTAGGGGTGCCCAAGCCTTAGGCTAGGAGAGCCCTAGCCTTATCCTAAGCCTAGGGGTGCCCGAGCCTAAGCCTAAGGGTGCCCTAGTGTAAGCCTATGGGTGCCCTAGCCTAAGCCTAGGGTTGCCCTAGCCTAAGCCTAGGGGTGCCCTAGCCTAAGCCTAGGGGTGCCATAGCCATAGGCTAGGGGAGCCCTAGCATTAGCCTAAGCCTAGGGGTGCCCTAGCCTAAGCCTAGGGGTGCCCTAGCCTGAGCCTAGGGGTGCCCAAGCCATAGGCTAGGGGAGCCCTAGCTTTAGCCTATGGGTGTCATAGCCTAAGCATAGGGGTGCCCTAGCCATAGGATAGGGGTGCCCTAGCCATAGGATAGGGGAGCCCTAGCCATAGGCTAGGGGAGCCCTAGCCATAAGCTAGGGGAGCCCTAGCATTAACCTAAGACTAGGGGTGCCCTAGCCCAAGCCTAGGGGTGCCCTAGCCTAAGCCTAGGGGTGCCCTAGCCTTAGGCTATGGGAGCCCTTGCCTTACCCTAAGCTTAGGGGTGCCCTAGCCTAAGCCTAGGGGTGCCCTAGCCTAAGCCTAGGGGTGCCCTAGCCTAAGCGTCGGGGTGCCCTAGCCTTGTACTATGGGAGCCCTAGCCTTAGCCTAAGCTTAGGCGTGCCCTAGACTAAGCTTAGGGGTGCCCTAGCCTGAGCCTACGGGTGCCATAGCCTGAGGCTAGGGGAATCCTAGCGTTTGTCTAGCCTAGAATTGCCCTAGCCTAAGCCTAGGGGTACCATAGCCTGAGTCTAGGGGTGCACTAGCCTGAGGCTAGGGGAGCCGTAGCCTTAGCCTAAGGCTAGGGGAGCCCTAGCTTAAGCCTATGGGTGCCTAGCCTAAGCCTAGGGGTGCCCTAGCCTATGCCTAGGGGTGCCCTAGCCTTAGGCTAGGGGAGCCGTAGCCTTTTCCTAAGCCTAGCGGTGCCCTAGCCTGAGCCTAGGGGTGCCGTAGCCTTAGGCTAGGGGAGCCCTAGCCTTAGACGAAGCCTAGGGGTGCCCTAGCCTAAACCTTGGGGTGCCCTTGTCTAAGCCTAGGGGTGCCCTAGCCTGAGCCTAGGGGTGCCTTAGCCTGAGCCTAGGGGTGGCCTAGCCTTAAGCTAGGGGAGCCCTAGCCTTAGCCTAAGCCTAGGGGTGCCCTAGCCTAAGCCTAGGGGTGCCCTAGCCTAAGCCTAGGGGTGCCCTTGCCTAAGCCTAGGGGTGTCCTAGCCTAAGCGTAGGGGTGCCCTAGCCTAAGCCTAGGGGTGCCGTAGCCATAGGCTAGGGGAGCCCTAGCCTTAGCCTAAGCCTAGTTGTGCCCTAGCCTCAGCTAGGGGTGCCCTAGCCTAAGCCTTGTGGTGCCCTAGCCTTAGGCTAGCGGAGCCCTATTCTTAGCCTAAGCCTAGGGGTGCCCTAGCTTAAGCCTAGGGGAGCCCTAGTCTAAGCCTAGGGGTGCTCTAGCCTTAGGCTAGGAGAGCCCTAGCCTTAGCCTAATCCTAGTGGTGCCCTAGCCTAAGCCTAGGGGTGCCCTAGCCTGAGGCTAAGGGAGCCCTAGACTTAGCCTAAGCCTAGGGGTGCCCTAGCCTAAGCCTAGGGGTGCCATAGCCTGAGCTTATGGGTGCCGTAGCCTGAGCCTACGGGTGCCTTAGCCTGAGACTAGGGGAGCCCTAGCGTTAGTGTAGCCTAGGATTGCCCAAGCCTAAGCCTAGGGGTGCCATAGCCTGAGTCTAGGGGTGCCCTAGCCTTAGCCTTAGCCTAGGGGTTCCCTAGTTAAGCCTAGGGATGCCCTCCCTGAGGCTAGGGGAGCCCTAGCCTTAGCCTAAGCCTAGGATAGCCCTAGCCTAAGCCTAGGGGTGCCCTAGCCTAAGCCTAGGGGTGCCCTAGCCATAGGTAGGGGAGCCCTAGCCTTAGCATAAGCCCAGGGGTGCCCTAGCCTAAGGCTAGGGGTGCCCTAGCCTGAGCCTAGGGGTGCCCAAGCCTTAGGCTAGGGGAGCCCTAGCCTTAGCCTAAGCCTAGGGGTGCCTTAGCCATAGGTTAGGGGAGCCGTAGCCTTAGCCTAAGCCTAGGGGTGCCCTAGCCTAAGCCTGGGGTGCCCTAGCCATAGGTAGGGGAGCCCTAGCCTTAGCATAAGCCCAGGGGTGCCCTAGCCTAAGGCTAGGGGTGCCCTAGCCTGAGCCTAGGGGTGCCCAAGCCTTAGGCTAGAGGAGCCCTAGCCTTAGCCTAAGCATAGGGGTGCCCTAGCCTAAGCCTAGGGGTGCCCTAGCCATAGGCTAGGGGAGCCCTAGCCATAGGCTAGGGGAGCCCTAGCATTTGTCTAGCCTAGGATTGCCCTAGCCTAAGCCTAGAGGTGCCATAGCCTGAGATTAGGGGTACCCTAGTCTAAGGCTAGGGGTGCCCTAGCCTAAGCCTAGGGGTGCCCTAGCCATAGGCTAGGGGAGCCCTAGCCATAGGCTAGGGGAGCCCTAGCCATAAGCTAAGGGAGCCATAGCCTAAGCCTAGGGGTGCCCTAGCCTTAGGCTATGGGAGCCCTAGCCTTAGCCTAAGCCTAGGGGTGCCCTAGCCTAAGCCTAGGGGTGCCCTAGCCTGAGGCTATGGGAGCCCTAGCATTTGTCTAGCCTAGGATTGCCCTAGCCTAAGCCTAGGGGTGCCCTAGCCTAAGACTAGGGGAGCCCTAGCCTTAGTCTAGCCTAGGATCGCCCTAGCCTAAGCCTAGGGGTGCCATAGCCTGAGTCTATGGGTGCACTAGCCTTAGGCTAGGGGAGCCCTAACCTTAGTCTAGCCTAGGGTTGCCCTAGCCTAAGCCTAGGGGTGCCCTAGCCTGAGCCTAGGGGTGCCCTAGCCTAAGCTTAGGGGTGCCCTAGCCTAAGCCTAGGGGTGCCCTAGCCTTAGCCTAAGCCTAGGGGTGCCCTAGCCTAAGCCTAGGGGTGCCCTAGCCTAAGCCAAGGGGTGCTCTAGCCTTAGGCTAGGGGAGCCCTAGCCTTAGCCTAAACCTAGGGGTGCCCTAGCCTAAGCCTAGGGGTGCCCTAGCCTAAGCCTAGGGGTGTCCTAGCCTGAGACTAAGGGTGCCATAGCCTGAGACTACGGGTGCCCTAGCCTGAGGCTAGGGGAGCCCTAGCCTTAGTCTAGCCTAGGATTGCCTTAGACTAAGCCTAGGGGTGCCCTAGCCTAAGCCTAGGGGTGCCCTAGCCTGAGTCTAGGGGTGCCCTAGCCTTAGGCTAGGGGGCCCTAACCTTAGCATAAGCCTATGGGTGCCCTAGCCTAAGCCTAGGGGTGCCCTAGCCTAAGCCTAGGGGTGCCCAAGCCTAACCTAGGGGTGCCCTAGCCTTCGGCTAGGGGATCCCTAGCCTAAGCCTAAGCCTAGGGGTGCCCTAGCCTAAGCTTAGTGGTGCCCTAGCCTAAGCCTAGGGGTGCCCTATCCTTAGGCTAGGAGAGCCCTAGCCTTATCCTAAGCCTAGGGGTGCCCGATCCTAAGGCTAGGGGTGGCCTAGCCTAAGCCTAGGGGTGCCCTAGCCTGAGCACTTGGGTGCCGAAGCCTTAGGCTAGGGGAGCCCTTGCCTTAACCTAGCCTAGGGGTGCCCTAGCCTAAGCCTAGGTGTGCCGTAGCCTAAGCCTACGGGTGCCCTAGCCTAAGCCTAGGGGTGCCCTACCATAGGCTAGGGGAGCCCTATCCATAGGCTAGGGGAGCCGTAGCCATAAGCTAGGGGAGCCCTAGCCTTAGCCTAAGCCTAGGGGTGCCCTAGCCTAAACCTAGGGGTACCCTAGCCTAAGCCTAGGGGTGCTCTAGCCTTATGCTAGGGGAGCCCTAGCCTTAGCCTAAACCTAGGGGAGCCCTAGCCTTAGGCTAGTGGAGCCCTAGCCTTAGACTAAGCCTAGGGGTGCCCTAGCCTAAGCCTAGGGGTGCCCTAGCCTGAGGCTAGGGGTCCCCTTGCATTTGTCTAGCCTAGGATTGCCCTAGCCTAAGCCTTGGGGTGCCACAGCCTGAGCCTAGGGGTGCCCTAGCCTTAGGCTAGGGGATTCCTAAACTTAGCCTAAGCCAAGGGTGCCCTAGCCTAAGCCTAGGGGTGCCCTACCCTAAGCCTAGGGGTGCCCAAGCCTTAGGCTAGGAGAGCCCTAGCCTTATCCTAAGCCTAGGGGTGCCTGAGCCTAAGCCTAAGGGTGCCCTAGTGTAAGCCTATGGGTGCCCTAGCCTAAGCCTAGGGTTGCCCTAGCCTAAGCCTAGGGGTGCCCTAGCCTAAGCCAAGGGGTGCCCTAACCTAAGCCTAGGGGTGCCCTAGCCTAAGCCTAGGGGTGCCCTAGCCTTAGGCTAGGGGAGCCCTTGCCTTAGCCTAAGCCTAGGGGTGCCCTAGCCTAAGCCTAGGGGTGCCCTAGCCTAAGCCTAGGGGTGCCCTAGGCTAAGTCAAGGGGTGCTCTAGCCTTAGGCTAGGGGAGCCCTAGCCTTAGCCTAAACCTAGGGGTGCCCTAGCCTAAGCCTAGGGGTGTCCTAGCCTGAGCCTTAGGGTGCCATAGCCTGAGACTACGGGTGCCCTAGCCTGAGGCTAGGGGAGCCCTAGCCTTAGTCTAGCCTAGGATTGCCTTAGCGTAAGCCTAGGGGTGCCCTAGCCTAAGCCTAGGGGTGCCCTAGCCTGAGTCTAGGGGTGCCCTAGCCTTAGGCTAGGGGAGCCCTAACCTTATCCTAAGCATAGGGGTGCCCTAGCCTAAGACTAGGGGTGCCCTAGCCTAAGCCTTGGGGTGCCCAAGCCTAACCTAGGGGTGCGCTAGCCTTAGGCTAGGGGATCCCTAGCCTAAGCCTAAGCCTAGGGGTGCACTAGCCTAAGCTTAGCGGTGCCCTAGCCTAAGCCTAGGGGTGCCCTATCCTTAGGCTAGGAGAGCCCTAGCCTTATCCTAAGCCTAGGGGTTGCCGATCCTAAGGCTAGGGGTGGCCTAGCCTAAGCCTAGGGGTTCCCTACCATAGGCTAGGGGAGCCCTAGCCATAGGCTAGTGGAGCCCTAGCCATAAGCTAGGGGAGCCCTAGCCTTAGCCTCAGACTAGGGGTGCCCTAGCCTAAGCCTAGGGGTGCCCTAGCCTAAGCCTAGGGGTGCCCTACCCTTAGGCTATTAGAGCCCTAGCCTTAGCCTAAGCCTAGGGGTGCCCTAGCCTAAGCCTAGGGGTGCCCTAGCCTAAGCCTAGGGGTGCCCTAGCCTAAGCCTAGGGGTGCTCTAGCCTTATGCTAATGGAGCCCTAGCCTTAGCCTAAACCTAGGGGAGCCCTAGCCTTAGGCTAGTGGAGCCCTAGCCTTAGACTAAGCCTAGGGGTGCCCTAGCCTAAGCCTAGGGGTGCCCTAGCCTGAGGCTAGGGGTGCCCTAGCATTTGTCTAGCCTAAGATTGCCCTAGCCTAAGCCTTGGGGTGCCACAGCCTGAGCCTAGGGGTGACCTAGCCTTAGGCTAGGGGATTCCTAACCTTAGCCTAAGCCAAGGGTGCCCTAGCCTAAGCCTAGGGGTGCCCTAGCCTAAGCCTAGGGGTGCCCAAGCCTTAGGCTAGGAGAGCCCTAGCCTTATCCTAAGCCTAGGGGTGCCCGAGCCTAAGCCTAAGGGTGCCCTAGTGTAAGCCTATGGGTGCCCTAGCCTAAGCCTAGGGTTGCCCTAGCCTAAGCCTAGGGGTGCCCTAGCCTAAGCCTAGGGGTGCCATAGCCATAGGCTAGGGGAGCCCTAGCATTAGCCTAAGCCTAGGGGTGCCCTAGCCTAAGCCTAGGGGTGCCCTAGCCTGAGCCTAGGGGTGCCCAAGCCATAGGCTGGGGGAGCCCTAGCTTTAGCCTATGGGTGTCATAGCCTAAGCATAGGGGTGCCCTAGCCATAGGATAGGGGTGCCCTAGCCATAGGATAGGGGAGCCCTAGCCATAGGCTAGGGGAGCCCTAGCCATAAGCTAGGGGAGCCCTAGCATTAACCTAAGACTAGGGGTGCCCTAGCCCAAGCCTAGGGGTGCCCTAGCCTAAGCCTAGGGGTGCCCTAGCCTTAGGCTATGGGAGCCCTTGCCTTACCCTAAGCTTAGGGGTGCCCTAGCCTAAGCCTAGGGGTGCCCTAGCCTAAGCCTAGGGGTGCCCTAGCCTAAGCGTCGGGGTGCCCTAGCCTTGTACTATGGGAGCCCTAGCCTTAGCCTAAGCTTAGGGGTGCCCTAGACTAAGCTTAGGGGTGCCCTAGCCTGAGCCTACGGGTGCCATAGCCTGAGGCTAGGGGAATCCTAGCGTTTGTCTAGCCTAGAATTGCCCAATGCCTAAGCCTAGGGGTACCATAGCCTGAGTCTAGGGGTGCACTAGCCTGAGGCTAGGGGAGCCGTAGCCTTAGCCTAAGGCTAGGGGAGCCCTAGCTTAAGCCTATGGGTGCCTAGCCTAAGCCTAGGGGTGCCCTAGCCTATGCCTAGGGGTGCCCTAGCCTTAGGCTAGGGGAGCCGTAGCCTTTTCCTAAGCCTAGCGGTGCCCTAGCCTGAGCCTAGGGGTGCCGTAGCCTTAGGCTAGGGGAGCCCTAGCCTTAGACGAAGCCTAGGGGTGCCCTAGCCTAAGCCTAGGGGTGTCCTAGCCTAAGCGTAGGGGTGCCCTAGCCTAAGCCTAGGGGTGCCGTAGCCATAGGCTAGGGGAGCCCTAGCCTTAGCCTAAGCCTAGTTGTGCCCTAGCCTCAGCTAGGGGTGCCCTAGCCTAAGCCTTGTGGTGCCCTAGCCTTAGGCTAGGGGAGCCCTATTCTTAGCCTAAGCCTAGGGGTGCCCTAGCTTAAGCCTAGGGGAGCCCTAGTCTAAGCCTAGGGGTGCTCTAGCCTTAGGCTAGGAGAGCCCTAGCCTTAGCCTAATCCTAGTGGTGCCCTAGCCTAAGCCTAGGGGTGCCCTAGCCTGAGGCTAAGGGAGCCCTAGACTTAGCCTAAGCCTAGGGGTGCCCTAGCCTAAGCCTAGGGGTGCCATAGCCTGAGCTTATGGGTGCCGTAGCCTGAGCCTACGGGTGCCTTAGCCTGAGACTAGGGGAGCCCTAGCGTTAGTGTAGCCTAGGATTGCCCAAGCCTAAGCCTAGGGGTGCCATAGCCTGAGTCTAGGGGTGCCCTAGCCTTAGCCTTAGCCTAGGGGTTCCCTAGTTAAGCCTAGGGATGCCCTCCCTGAGGCTAGGGGAGCCCTAGCCTTAGCCTAAGCCTAGGATAGCCCTAGCCTAAGCCTAGGGGTGCCCTAGCCTAAGCCTAGGGGTGCCCTAGCCATAGGTAGGGGAGCCCTAGCCTTAGCATAAGCCCAGGGGTGCCCTAGCCTAAGGCTAGGGGTGCCCTAGCCTGAGCCTAGGGGTGCCCAAGCCTTAGGCTAGGGGAGCCCTAGCCTTAGCCTAAGCCTAGGGGTGCCTTAGCCATAGGTTAGGGGAGCCGTAGCCTTAGCCTAAGCCTAGGGGTGCCCTAGCCTAAGCCTGGGGTGCCCTAGCCATAGGTAGGGGAGCCCTAGCCTTAGCATAAGCCCAGGGGTGCCCTAGCCTAAGGCTAGGGGTGCCCTAGCCTGAGCCTAGGGGTGCCCAAGCCTTAGGCTAGAGGAGCCCTAGCCTTAGCCTAAGCATAGGGGTGCCCTAGCCTAAGCCTAGGGGTACCCTAGCCATAGGCTAGGGGAGCCCTAGCCATAGGCTAGGGGAGCCCTAGCATTTGTCTAGCCTAGGATTGCCCTAGCCTAAGCCTAGAGGTGCCATAGCCTGAGATTAGGGGTACCCTAGTCTAAGGCTAGGGGTGCCCTAGCCTAAGCCTAGGGGTGCCCTAGCCATAGGCTAGGGGAGCCCTAGCCATAGGCTAGGGGAGCCCTAGCCATAAGCTAAGGGAGCCATAGCCTAAGCCTAGGGGTGCCCTAGCCTTAGGCTATGGGAGCCCTAGCCTTAGTCTAAGCCTAGGGGTGCCCTAGCCTAAGCCTAGGGGTGCCCTAGCCTGAGGCTATGGGAGCCCTAGCATTTGTCTAGCCTAGGATTGCCCTAGCCTAAGCCTAGGGGTGCCCTAGCCTAAGACTAGGGGAGCCCTAGCCTTAGTCTAGCCTAGGATCGCCCTAGCCTAAGCCTAGGGGTGCCATAGCCTGAGTCTAGGGGTGCACTAGCCTTAGGCTAGGGGAGCCCTAACCTTAGTCTAGCCTAGGGTTGCCCTAGCCTAAGCCTAGGGGTGCCCTAGCCTGAGCCTAGGGGTGCCCTAGCCTAAGCCTAGGGGTGCCCTAGCCTAAGCCTAGGGGTGCCCTAGCCTTAGCCTAAGCCTAGGGGTGCCCTAGCCTAAGCCTAGGGGTGCCCTAGCCTAAGCCAAGGGGTGCTCTAGCCTTAGGCTAGGGGAGCCCTAGCCTTAGCCTAAACCTAGGGGTGCCCTAGCCTAAGCCTAGGGGTGCCCTAGCCTAAGCCTAGGGGTGTCCTAGCCTGAGACTAAGGGTGCCATAGCCTGAGACTACGGGTGCCCTAGCCTGAGGCTAGGGGAGCCCTAGCCTTAGTCTAGCCTAGGATTGCCTTAGACTAAGCCTAGGGGTGCCCTAGCCTAAGCCTAGGGGTGCCCTAGCCTGAGTCTAGGGGTGCCCTAGCCTTAGGCTAGGGGGCCCTAACCTTAGCATAAGCCTATGGGTGCCCTAGCCTAAGCCTAGGGGTGCCCTAGCCTAAGCCTAGGGGTGCCCAAGCCTAACCTAGGGGTGCCCTAGCCTTCGGCTAGGGGATCCCTAGCCTAAGCCTAAGCCTAGGGGTGCCCTAGCCTAAGCTTAGTGGTGCCCTAGCCTAAGCCTAGGGGTGCCCTATCCTTAGGCTAGGAGAGCCCTAGCCTTATCCTAAGCCTAGGGGTGCCCGATCCTAAGGCTAGGGGTGGCCTAGCCTAAGCCTAGGGGTGCCCTAGCCTGAGCACTTGGGTGCCGAAGCCTTAGGCTAGGGGAGCCCTTGCCTTAACCTAGCCTAGGGGTGCCCTAGCCTAAGCCTAGGTGTGCCGTAGCCTAAGCCTACGGGTGCCCTAGCCTAAGCCTAGGGGTGCCCTACCATAGGCTAGGGGAGCCCTATCCATAGGCTAGGGGAGCCCTAGCCATAAGCTAGGGGAGCCCTAGCCTTAGCCTAAGCCTAGGGGTGCCCTAGCCTAAACCTAGGGGTGCCCTAGCCTAAGCCTAGGGGTGCTCTAGCCTTATGCTAGGGGAGCCCTAGCCTTAGCCTAAACCTAGGGGAGCCCTAGCCTTAGGCTAGTGGAGCCCTAGCCTTAGACTAAGCCTAGGGGTGCCCTAGCCTAAGCCTAGGGGTGCCCTAGCCTGAGGCTAGGGGTCCCCTAGCATTTGTCTAGCCTAGGATTGCCCTAGCCTAAGCCTTGGGGTGCCACAGCCTGAGCCTAGGGGTGCCCTAGCCTTAGGCTAGGGGATTCCTAAACTTAGCCTAAGCCAAGGGTGCCCTAGCCTAAGCCTAGGGGTGCCCTACCCTAAGCCTAGGGGTGCCCAAGCCTTAGGCTAGGAGAGCCCTAGCCTTATCCTAAGCCTAGGGGTGCCTGAGCCTAAGCCTAAGGGTGCCCTAGTGTAAGCCTATGGGTGCCCTAGCCTAAGCCTAGGGTTGCCCTAGCCTAAGCCTAGGGGTGCCCTAGCCTAAGCCAAGGGGTGCCCTAACCTAAGCCTAGGGGTGCCCTAGCCTAAGCCTAGGGGTGCCCTAGCCTTAGGCTAGGGGAGCCCTTGCCTTAGCCTAAGCCTAGGGGTGCCCTAGCCTAAGCCTAGGGGTGCCCTAGCCTAAGCCTAGGGGTGCCCTAGGCTAAGTCAAGGGGTGCTCTAGCCTTAGGCTAGGGGAGCCCTAGCCTTAGCCTAAACCTAGGGGTGCCCTAGCCTAAGCCTAGGGGTGTCCTAGCCTGAGCCTTAGGGTGCCATAGCCTGAGACTACGGGTGCCCTAGCCTGAGGCTAGGGGAGCCCTAGCCTTAGTCTAGCCTAGGATTGCCTTAGCGTAAGCCTAGGGGTGCCCTAGCCTAAGCCTAGGGGTGCCCTAGCCTGAGTCTAGGGGTGCCCTAGCCTTAGGCTAGGGGAGCCCTAACCTTATCCTAAGCATAGGGGTGCCCTAGCCTAAGACTAGGGGTGCCCTAGCCTAAGCCTTGGGGTGCCCAAGCCTAACCTAGGGGTGCGCTAGCCTTAGGCTAGGGGATCCCTAGCCTAAGCCTAAGCCTAGGGGTGCACTAGCCTAAGCTTAGCGGTGCCCTAGCCTAAGCCTAGGGGTGCCCTATCCTTAGGCTAGGAGAGCCCTAGCCTTATCCTAAGCCTAGGGGTTGCCGATCCTAAGGCTAGGGGTGGCCTAGCCTAAGCCTAGGGGTGCCCTACCATAGGCTAGGGGAGCCCTAGCCATAGGCTAGTGGAGCCCTAGCCATAAGCTAGGGGAGCCCTAGCCTTAGCCTCAGACTAGGGGTGCCCTAGCATAAGCCTAGGGGTGCCCTAGCCTAAGCCTAGGGGTGCCCTACCCTTAGGCTATTAGAGCCCTAGCCTTAGCCTAAGCCTAGGGGTGCCCTAGCCTAAGCCTAGGGGTGCCCTAGCCTAAGCCTAGGGGTGCCCTAGCCTAAGCCTAGGGGTGCTCTAGCCTTATGCTAATGGAGCCCTAGCCTTAGCCTAAACCTAGGGGAGCCCTAGCCTTAGGCTAGTGGAGCCCTAGCCTTATACTAAGCCTAGGGGTGCCCTAGCCTAAGCCTAGGGGTGCCCTAGCCTGAGGCTAGGGGTGCCCTAGCATTTGTCTAGCCTAAGATTGCCCTAGCCTAAGCCTTGGGGTGCCACAGCCTGAGCCTAGGGGTGACCTAGCCTTAGGCTAGGGGATTCCTAACCTTAGCCTAAGCCAAGGGTGCCCTAGCCTAAGCCTAGGGGTGCCCTAGCCTAAGCCTAGGGGTGCCCAAGCCTTAGGCTAGGAGAGCCCTAGCCTTATCCTAAGCCTAGGGGTGCCCGAGCCTAAGCCTAAGGGTGCCCTAGTGTAAGCCTATGGGTGCCCTAGCCTAAGCCTAGGGTTGCCCTAGCCTAAGCCTAGGGGTGCCCTAGCCTAAGCCTAGGGGTGTCATAGCCATAGGCTAGGGGAGCCCTAGCATTAGCCTAAGCCTAGGGGTGCCCTAGCCTAAGCCTAGGGGTGCCCTAGCCTGAGCCTAGGGGTGCCCAAGCCATAGGCTAGGGGAGCCCTAGCTTTAGCCTATGGGTGTCATAGCCTAAGCATAGGGGTGCCCTAGCCATAGGATAGGGGTGCCCTAGCCATAGGATAGGGGAGCCCTAGCCATAGGCTAGGGGAGCCCTAGCCATAAGCTAGGGGAGCCCTAGCATTAACCTAAGACTAGGGGTGCCCTAGCCCAAGCCTAGGGGTGCCCTAGCCTAAGCCTAGGGGTGCCCTAGCCTTAGGCTATGGGAGCCCTTGCCTTACCCTAAGCTTAGGGGTGCCCTAGCCTAAGCCTAGGGGTGCCCTAGCCTAAGCCTAGGGGTGCCCTAGCCTAAGCGTCGGGGTGCCCTAGCCTTGTACTATGGGAGCCCTAGCCTTAGCCTAAGCTTAGGGGTGCCCTAGACTAAGCTTAGGGGTGCCCTAGCCTGAGCCTACGGGTGCCATAGCCTGAGGCTAGGGGAATCCTAGCGTTTGTCTAGCCTAGAATTGCCCTAGCCTAAGCCTAGGGGTACCATAGCCTGAGTCTAGGGGTGCACTAGCCTGAGGCTAGGGGAGCCGTAGCCTTAGCCTAAGGCTAGGGGAGCCCTAGCTTAAGCCTATGGGTGCCTAGCCTAAGCCTAGGGGTGCCCTAGCCTATGCCTAGGGGTGCCCTAGCCTTAGGCTAGGGGAGCCGTAGCCTTTTCCTAAGCCTAGCGGTGCCCTAGCCTGAGCCTAGGGGTGCCGTAGCCTTAGGCTAGGGGAGCCCTAGCCTTCGACGAAGCCTAGGGGTGCCCTAGCCTAAACCTTGGGGTGCCCTTGTCTAAGCCTAGGGGTGCCCTAGCCTGAGCCTAGGGGTGCCTTAGCCTGAGCCTAGGGGTGGCCTAGCCTTAAGCTAGGGGAGCCCTAGCCTTAGCCTAAGCCTAGGGGTGCCCTAGCCTAAGCCTAGGGGTGCCCCAGCCTAAGCCTAGGGGTGCCCTTGCCTAAGCCTAGGGGTGTCCTAGCCTAAGCGTAGGGGTGCCCTAGCCTAAGCCTAGGGGTGCCGTAGCCATAGGCTAGGGGAGCCCTAGCCTTAGCCTAAGCCTAGTTGTGCCCTAGCCTCAGCTAGGGGTGCCCTAGCCTAAGCCTTGTGGTGCCCTAGCCTTAGGCTAGGGGAGCCCTATTCTTAGCCTAAGCCTAGGGGTGCCCTAGCTTAAGCCTAGGGGAGCCCTAGTCTAAGCCTAGGGGTGCTCTAGCCTTAGGCTAGGAGAGCCCTAGCCTTAGCCTAATCCTAGTGGTGCCCTAGCCTAAGCCTAGGGGTGCCCTAGCCTGAGGCTAAGGGAGCCCTAGACTTAGCCTAAGCCTAGGGGTGCCCTAGCCTAAGCCTAGGGGTGCCATAGCCTGAGCTTATGGGTGCCGTAGCCTGAGCCTACGGGTGCCTTAGCCTGAGACTAGGGGAGCCCTAGCGTTAGTGTAGCCTAGGATTGCCCAAGCCTAAGCCTAGGGGTGCCATAGCCTGAGTCTAGGGGTGCCCTAGCCTTAGCCTTAGCCTAGGGGTTCCCTAGTTAAGCCTAGGGATGCCCTCCCTGAGGCTAGGGGAGCCCTAGCCTTAGCCTAAGCCTAGGATAGCCCTAGCCTAAGCCTAGGGGTGCCCTAGCCTAAGCCTAGGGGTGCCCTAGCCATAGGTAGGGGAGCCCTAGCCTTAGCATAAGCCCAGGGGTGCCCTAGCCTAAGGCTAGGGGTGCCCTAGCCTGAGCCTAGGGGTGCCCAAGCCTTAGGCTAGGGGAGCCCTAGCCTTAGCCTAAGCCTAGGGGTGCCTTAGCCATAGGTTAGGGGAGCCGTAGCCTTAGCCTAAGCCTAGGGGTGCCCTAGCCTGAGCTTAGGGGTGCCGTAGCCTGAGCCTACGGGTGCCCTAGCCTGAGGCTAGGAGAGCCCTAGCGTTAGTGTAGCCTAGGATTGCCGTAGCCTAAGCCTAGTGGTGCCATAGCCTGAGTCTAGGGGTGCACTAGCCTGAGGTTAGGGGAGCAGCAGCCTTAGTCTAAGCCTAGGGGTGCCCTATCCTAAGCCTAGGGGTGCCCTAGCCTGAGCTTATTGGTGCCATAGCCTTAGGCTAGGGGAGCCCTAGCCTTAGCCTTAGCCTAGGGGTTCCCTAGTTGAGCCTAGGGATGCCCTCCCTGAGGCTAGGGGAGCCCTAGCCTTAGCCTAAGCCTAGGATAGCCCTAGCCTAAGCCTAGGGGTGTCCTAGCCTAAGCCTAGGGGTGCCCTAGCCATAGGTAGGGGAGCCCTAGCCTTAGCATAAGCCCAGGGGTGCCCTAGCCTAAGGCTAGGGGTGCCCTAGCCTGAGCCTAGGGGTGCCCAAGCCTTAGGCTAGGGGAGCCCTAGCCTTAGCCTAAGCCTAGGGGTGCCTTAGCCATAGGTTAGGGGAGCCGTAGCCTTAGCCTAAGCCTAGGGGTGCCCTAGCCTGAGCTTAGGGGTGCCGTAGCCTGAGCCTACGGGTGCCCTAGCCTGAGGCTAGGAGAGCCCTAGCGTTAGTGTAGCCTAGGATTGCCGTAGCCTAAGCCTAGTGGTGCCATAGCCTGAGTCTAGGGGTGCACTAGCCTGAGGTTAGGGGAGCAGCAGCCTTATTCTAAGCCTAGGGGTGCCCTATCCTAAGCCTAGGGGTGCCCTAGCCTGAGCTTAGGGGTGCCGTAGCCTTAGGCTAGGGGAGCCCTAGTTAAGCCTAGGGGTGCCCTAGCCTGAGGCTAGGGGAGCCCTGGCCTTAGCCTAAGCCTAGGATTGCCCTAGCCTAAGCTTAGGGGTGCCCTAGCCTAAGCCTAGGGGTGCCCTAGCCTAAGCCTAGGGATGCCCTAGCCATAGGCTAGGGGAGCCCTAGCCTTAGCCTAAGCCCAGGGGTGCCCTACCCTAAGCCTAGGGGTGCCCTAGCCTCAGCCTAGGGGTGCCCAAGCCTTAGGCTAGGGGAGCCCTATCCTTAGCCTAAGCCTAGGGGTGCCCAAGTCTAAGCCTAGGGGTGCCCAAGCCTAAGCCTAGGGGTGCCCTAGCCTAAGCCTAGGGGTGCCCTAGCCATAGGATAGGGGAGCCCTAGCCATTGGCTAGGGGAGCCCTAGCCATAAGCGAGGGGAGCCCTAGCCTTAGCCTAAGACTAGGGGTGCCCTAGCCTAAACCTAGGGGTGCCCTAGCCCAAGCCTAGGGGTGCCCTAGCCTAAGGTTATGGGAGCCCTAGTCTTAGCCTAAACTTAGGGGTGCCCTAGCCTAAGCCTAGGGGTGTCCTAGCCTAAGCCTAGGGCTGCTCTTGCCTTAGGCTAGGGGAGCCCTAGCCTTAGCCTAAACCTAGGGGTGCCCTAGCCTAAGCCTAGGGGTGCCCTAGCCTAAGCCTAGGGGTGCCCTAGCCTAAGCCTAGGGGAGCCCTAGCCTTTGGCTAGTGGAGCCCTAGCCTTAGCCTAAGCCTTGGGGTGCCCTAGCCTAAGCCTAGGGGTGCCCTAGCCTGAGGCTAGGGGTGCCCTAACCTGAGCCTACGGGTGCCCTAGCCTGAGGCTAGGGAACCCTAGCGTTTGTCTAGCCTAGAATTGCCCTAGCCTAAGCCTAGGGGTGCCATAGCCTGAGTCTAGGGGTGCACTAGCCTGAGGCTAGGGGAGCCGTAGCCTTAGCCTAAGGCTAGGGGAGCACTAGCTTAAGCCTAGGGGTGCCCTAACCTATGCCTAGGGATGCCCTATCCTTAGGCTAGGGGAGACCTAGCCTTTTCCTAAGCCTAGCGATGCCCTAGCCTAAGCCTAGGGGTGCCCTAGCCTAAACCTAGGGGTGCCCTAGCCTAAGGCTAGGGGAGCCCTACCCTGAGCCTAGGGCTGCCCTAGCCTGAGCCTAGGGGTGCCCTAGCCTGAGGCTAGCGGTGCCCTAGCCTGAGCCTAGTGGTGCCCTAGCCTGAGCCTAGTGGTGGCCAAGCCTTTGGCTAGGGGAGCCCTAGCCTTAGCCTAAGCCTAGGGTTGCCCTAACCTAAGCCTAGAGGTGCCCTTGCCTAAGCCTAGGGGTGCCCTTGCCTAAGCCTAGGGGTGCCCTAGCCTAAGCCTAGGGGTGCCCTAGCCTAAGCCTAGGGGTGCAGTAGCCATAAGCTAGGGGAACCCTAGCCATAGCCTAAGCCTAGGTGTGCCCTAGCCTCAACCTAGGGGTGCCCTAGCCTAAGCCTAGTGGTGCCCTACCCTTAGGCTATGGGAGCCCTAGCCTTAGCCTAAGCTTAGGGGTGCCCTAGCTTAAGCCTAGGGGTGCCCTAGCCTAAGCCTAGGGGAGCCCTAGCCATAGGCTAGGGGAGCCCTAGCCTTAGCCTAAACTTATGGGTGCCCTAGCCTAAACCTAGGGGTTTCCTCGCCTAAGCCTAGGGGAGCACTAGCCTTAGGCTAATGGAGCCCTAGCCTTAGCCTTAGCCTAGGGGTGCCCTAGCCTAAGCCTAGGGGTGCCCTAGCCTAAGCCTAGGGGTGCCCAAGCCTAACCTAGGGGTGCCCTAGCCTTCGGCTAGGGGATCCCTAGCCTAAGCCTAAGCCTAGGGGTGCCCTAGCCTAAGCTTAGTGGTGCCCTAGCCTAAGCCTAGGGGTGCCCTATCCTTAGGCTAGGAGAGCCCTAGCCTTATCCTAAGCCTAGGGGTGCCCGATCCTAAGGCTAGGGGTGGCCTAGCCTAAGCCTAGGTGTGCCCTAGCCTGAGCACTTGGGTGCCGAAGCCTTAGGCTAGGGGAGCCCTTGCCTTAACCTAGCCTAGGGGTGCCCTAGCCTAAGCCTAGGTGTGCCGTAGCCTAAGCCTACGGGTGCCCTAGCCTAAGCCTAGGGGTGCCCTACCATAGGCTAGGGGAGCCCTATCCATAGGCTAGGGGAGCCCTAGCCATAAGCTAGGGGAGCCCTAGCCTTAGCCTAAGCCTAGGGGTGCCCTAGCCTAAACCTAGGGGTGCCCTAGCCTAAGCCTAGGGGTGCTCTAGCCTTATGCTAGGGGAGCCCTAGCCTTAGCCTAAACCTAGAGGAGCCCTAGCCTTAGGCTAGTGGAGCCCTAGCCTTAGACTAAGCCTAGGGGTGCCCTAGCCTAAGCCTAGGGGTGCCCTAGCCTGAGGCTAGGGGTCCCCTAGCATTTGTCTAGCCTAGGATTGCCCTAGCCTAAGCCTGGGGTGCCACAGCCTGAGCCTAGGGGTGCCCTAGCCTTAGGCTAGGGGATTCCTAAACTTAGCCTAAGCCAAGGGTGCCCTAGCCTAAGCCTAGGGGTGCCCTACCCTAAGCCTAGGGGTGCCCAAGCCTTAGGCTAGGAGAGCCCTAGCCTTATCCTAAGCCTAGGGGTGCCTGAGCCTAAGCCTAAGGGTGCCCTAGTGTAAGCCTATGGGTGCCCTAGCCTAAGCCTAGGGTTGCCCTAGCCTAAGCCTAGGGGTGCCCTAGCCTAAGCCAAGGGGTGCCCTAACCTAAGCCTAGGGGTGCCCTAGCCTAAGCCTAGGGGTGCCCTAGCCTTAGGCTAGGGGAGCCCTTGCCTTAGCCTAAGCCTAGGGGTGCCCTAGCCTAAGCCTAGGGGTGCCCTAGCCTAAGCCTAGGGGTGCCCTAGGCTAAGTCAAGGGGTGCTCTAGCCTTAGGCTAGGGGAGCCCTAGCCTTAGCCTAAACCTAGGGGTGCCCTAGCCTAAGCCTAGGGGTGTCCTAGCCTGAGCCTAAGGGTGCCATAGCCTGAGACTACGGGTGCCCTAGCCTGAGGCTAGGGGAGCCCTAGCCTTAGTCTAGCCTAGGATTGCCTTAGCGTAAGCCTAGGGGTGCCCTAGCCTAAGCCTAGGGGTGCCCTAGCCTGAGTCTAGGGGTGCCCTAGCCTTAGGCTAGGGGAGCCCTAACCTTATCCTAAGCATAGGGGTGCCCTAGCCTAAGACTAGGGGTGCCCTAGCCTAAGCCTAGGGGTGCCCAAGCCTAACCTAGGGGTGCCCTAGCCTTAGGCTAGGGGATCCCTAGCCTAAGCCTAAGCCTAGGGGTGCACTAGCCTAAGCTTAGCGGTGCCCTAGCCTAAGCCTAGGGATGCCCTATCCTTAGGCTAGGAGAGCCCTAGCCTTATCCTAAGCCTAGGGGTGGCCGATCCTAAGGCTAGGGGTGGCCTAGCCTAAGCCTAGGGGTGCCCTAGCCTGAGCATTTGGGTGCCGAAGCCTTAGGCTAGGGGAGCCCTTGCCTTAGCCTAGCCTAGGGGTGCCCTAGCCTAAGCCTAGGTGTTCCCTAGCCTAAGCCTAGGGGTGCCCTAGCCTAAGCCTAGGGGTGCCCTACCATAGGCTAGGGGAGCCCTAGCCATAGGCTAGTGGAGCCCTAGACATAAGCTAGGGGAGCCCTAGCCTTAGCCTAAGCCTAGGGGTGCCCTAGCCTAAGCCAAGGGGTGCCCTAGCCTAAGCCTAGGGGTGCCCTACCCTTAGGCTATTAGAGCCCTAGCCTTAGCCTAAGCCTAGGGGTGCCCTAGCCTAAGCCTAGGGGTGCCCTAGCCTAAGCCTAGGGGTGCCCTAGCCTAAGCCTAGGGGTGCTCTAGCCTTATGCTAATGGAGCCCTAGCCTTAGCCTAAACCTAGGGTAGCCCTAGCCTTAGGCTAGTGGAGCCCTAGCCTTAGACTAAGCCTAGGGGTGCCCTAGCCTAAGCCTAGGGGTGCCCTACCCTTAGGCTATTAGAGCCCTAGCCTTAGCCTAAGCCTAGGGGTGCCCTAGCCTAAGCCTAGGGGTGCCCTAGCCTAAGCCTAGGGGTGCCCTAGCCTAAGCCTAGGGGTGCTCTAGCCTTATGCTAATGGAGCCCTAGCCTTAGCCTAAACCTAGGGGAGCCCTAGCCTTAGGCTAGTGGAGCCCTAGCCTTAGACTAAGCCTAGGGGTGCCCTAGCCTAAGCCTAGGGGTGCCCTAGCCTGAGGCTAGGGGTGCCCTAGCATTTGTCTAGCCTAAGATTGCCCTAGCCTAAGCCTTGGGGTGCCACAGCCTGAGCCTAGGGGTGACCTAGCCTTAGGCTAGGGGATTCCTAACCTTAGCTTAAGCCAAGGGTGCCCTAGCCTAAGCCTAGGGGTGCCCTAGCCTAAGCCTAGGGGTGCCCAAGCCTTAGGCTAGGAGAGCCCTAGCCTTATCCTAAGCCTAGGGGTGCCCGAGCCTAAGCCTAAGGGTGCCCTAGTGTAAGCCTATGGGTGCCCAAGCCTAAGCCTAGGGTTGCCCTAGCCTAAGCCTAGGGGTGCCCTAGCCTAAGCCTAGGGGTGCCATAGCCATAGGCTAGGGGAGCCCTAGCATTAGCCTAAGCCTAGGGGTGCCCTAGCCTAAGCCTAGGGGTGCCCTAGCCTGAGCCTAGGGGTGCCCAAGCCATAGGCTAGGGGAGCCCTAGCTTTAGCCTATGGGTGTCATAGCCTAAGCATAGGGGTGCCCTAGCCATAGGATAGGGGTGCCCTAGCCATAGGATAGGGGAGCCCTAGCCATAGGCTAGGGGAGCCCTAGCCATAAGCTAGGGGAGCCCTAGCATTAACCTAAGACTAGGGGTGCCCTAGCCCAAGCCTAGGGGTGCCCTAGCCTAAGCCTAGGGGTGCCCTAGCCTTAGGCTATGGGAGCCCTTGCCTTACCCTAAGCTTAGGGGTGCCCTAGCCTAAGCCTAGGGGTGCCCTAGCCTAAGCCTAGGGGTGCCCTAGCCTAAGCGTCGGGGTGCCCTAGCCTTGTACTATTGGAGCCCTAGCCTTAGCCTAAGCTTAGGGGTGCCCTAGACTAAGCTTAGGGGTGCCCTAGCCTGACCCTACGGGTGCCATAGCCTGAGGCTAGGGGAATCCTAGCGTTTGTCTAGCCTAGAATTGCCCTAGCCTAAGCCTAGGGGTACCATAGCCTGAGTCTAGGGGTGCACTAACCTGAGGCTAGGGGAGCCGTAGCCTTAGCCTAAGGCTAGGGGAGCCCTAGCTTAAGCCTATGGGTGCCTAGCCTAAGCCTAGGGGTGCCCTAGCCTATGCCTAGGGGTGCCCTAGCCTTAGGCTAGGGGAGCCGTAGCCTTTTCCTAAGCCTAGCGGTGCCCTAGCCTGAGCCTAGGGGTGCCGTAGCCTTAGGCTAGGGGAGCCCTAGCCTTAGACGAAGCCTAGGGGTGCCCTAGCCTAAACCTTGGGGTGCCCTTGTCTAAGCCTAGGGGTGCCCTAGCCTGAGCCTAGGGGTGCCTTAGCCTGAGCCTAGGGGTGGCCTAGCCTTAAGCTAGGGGAGCCCTAGCCTTAGCCTAAGCCTAGGGGTGCCCTAGCCTAAGCCTAGGGGTGCCCTAGCCTAAGCCTAGGGGTGCCCTAGCCTAAGCCTAGGGGTGCCCTTGCCTAAGCCTAGGGGTGTCCTAGCCTAAGCCTAGGGGTGCCGTAGCCATAGGCTAGGGGAGCCCTAGCCTTAGCCTAAGCCTAGTTGTGCCCTAGCCTCAGCTAGGGGTGCCCTAGCCTAAGCCTTGTGGTGCCCTAGCCTTAGGCTAGGGGAGCCCTATTCTTAGCCTAAGCCTAGGGGTGCCCTAGCTTAAGCCTAGGGGAGCCCTAGTCTAAGCCTAGGGGTGCTCTAGCCTTAGGCTAGGAGAGCCCTAGCCTTAGCCTAATCCTAGTGGTGCCCTAGCCTAAGCCTAGGGGTGCCCTAGCCTGAGGCTAAGGGAGCCCTAGACTTAGCCTAAGCCTAGGGGTGCCCTAGCCTAAGCCTAGGGGTGCCATAGCCTGAGCTTATGGGTGCCGTAGCCTGAGCCTACGGGTGCCTTAGCCTGAGACTAGGGGAGCCCTAGCGTTAGTGTAGCCTAGGATTGCCCAAGCCTAAGCCTAGGGGTGCCATAGCCTGAGTCTAGGGGTGCCCTAGCCTTAGCCTTAGCCTAGGGGTTCCCTAGTTAAGCCTAGGGATGCCCTCCCTGAGGCTAGGGGAGCCCTAGCCTTAGCCTAAGCCTAGGATAGCCCTAGCCTAAGCCTAGGGGTGCCCTAGCCTAAGCCTAGGGGTGCCCTAGCCATAGGTAGGGGAGCCCTAGCCTTAGCATAAGCCCAGGGGTGCCCTAGCCTAAGGCTAGGGGTGCCCTAGCCTGAGCCTAGGGGTGCCCAAGCCTTAGGCTAGGGGAGCCCTAGCCTTAGCCTAAGCCTAGGGGTGCCTTAGCCATAGGTTAGGGGAGCCGTAGCCTTAGCCTAAGCCTAGGGGTGCCCTAGCCTGAGCTTAGGGGTGCCGTAGCCTGAGCCTACGGGTGCCCTAGCCTGAGGCTAGGAGAGCCCTAGCGTTAGTGTAGCCTAGGATTGCCGTAGCCTAAGCCTAGTGGTGCCATAGCCTGAGTCTAGGGGTGCACTAGCCTGAGGTTAGGGGAGCAGCAGCCTTAGTCTAAGCCTAGGGGTGCCCTATCCTAAGCCTAGGGGTGCCCTAGCCTGAGCTTATTGGTGCCATAGCCTTAGGCTAGGGGAGCCCTAGCCTTAGCCTTAGCCTAGGGGTTCCCTAGTTGAGCCTAGGGATGCCCTCCCTGAGGCTAGGGGAGCCCTAGCCTTAGCCTAAGCCTAGGAGAGCCCTAGCCTAAGCCTAGGGGTGCCCTAGCCTAAGCCTAGGGGTGCCCTAGCCATAGGTAGGGGAGCCCTAGCCTTAGAATAAGCCCAGGGGTGCCCTATCCTAAGGCTAGGGGTGCCCTAGCCTGAGCCTAGGGGTGCCCAAGCCTTAGGCTAGGGGAGCCCTAGCCTTAGCCTAAGCCTAGGGGTGCCTTAGCCATAGGTTAGGGGAGCCGTAGCCTTAGCCTAAGCCTAGGGGTGCCCTAGCCTGAGCTTAGGGGTGCCGTAGCCTGAGCCTACGGGTGCCCTAGCCTGAGGCTAGGAGAGCCCTAGCGTTAGTGTAGCCTAGGATTGCCGTAGCCTAAGCCTAGTGGTGCCATAGCCTGAGTCTAGGGGTGCACTAGCCTGAGGTTAGGGGAGCAGCAGCCTTAGTCTAAGCCTAGAGGTGCCCTATCCTAAGCCTAGGGGTGCCCTAGCCTGAGCTTAGGGGTGCCGTAGCCTTAGGCTAGGGGAGCCCTAGTTAAGCCTAGGATTGCCCTAGCCTAAGCCTAGGGGTGCCCTAGCCTAAGCCTAGGGGTGCCCTAGCCTAAGCCTAGGGATGCCCTAGCCATAGGCTAGGGGAGCCCTAGCCTTAGCCTAAGCCCAGGGGTGCCCTACCCTAAGCCTAGGGGTGCCCTAGCCTCAGCCTAGGGGTGCCCAAGCCTTAGGCTAGGGGAGCCCTATCCTTAGCCTAAGCCTTGGGGTGCCCTAGCCTAAGCCTAGGGGTGCCCTAGCCTGAGGCTAGGGGTGCCCTAACCTGAGCCTACGGGTGCCCTAGCCTGAGGCTAGGGAACCCTAGCGTTTGTCTAGCCTAGAATTGCCCTAGCCTAAGCCTAGGGGTGCCATAGCCTGAGTCTAGGGGTGCACTAGCCTGAGGCTAGGGGAGCCGTAGCCTTAGCCTAAACTTAGGGGTGCCCTAGCTTAAGCCTAGGGGTGCCCTAACCTATGCCTAGGGATGCCCTAGCCTTAGGCTAGGGGAGACCTAGCCTTTTCCTAAGCCTAGCGATGCCCTAGCCTAAGCCTAGGGGTGCCCTAGCCTAAACCTAGGGGTGCCCTAGCCTAAGGCTAGGGGAGCCCTACCCTGAGCCTAGGGGTGCCCTAGCCTGAGCCTAGGGGTGCCATAGCCTGAGGCTAGCGGTGCCCTAGCCTGAGCCTAGGGGTGCCCTAGCCTGAGCCTAGTGGTGGCCAAGCCTTTGGCTAGGGGAGCCCTAGCCTTAGCCTAAGCCTAGGGTTGCCCTAGCCTAAGCCTAGAGGTGCCCTTGCCTAAGCCTAGGGGTGCCCTTGCCTAAGCCTAGGGGTGCCCTAGCCTAAGCCTAGGGGTGCCCTAGCCTAAGCCTAGGGGTGCAGTAGCCATAAGCTAGGGGAACCCTAGCCATAGCCTAAGCCTAGGTGTGCCCTAGCCTCAACCTAGGGGTGCCCTAGCCTAAGCCTAGTGGTGCCCTACCCTTAGGCTATGGGAGCCCTAGCCTAAGCCTAAGCTTAGGGGTGCCCTAGCTTAAGCCTAGGGGTGCCCTAGCCTAAGCCTAGGGGTGCTCTAGCCTTAGGCTAGGGGAGCCCTGACCTTAGCCTAAGCCTATAGGTGCCCTAGCCTAAGCCTAGGGGTGCCCTAGCATAAGCCTAAGGGTGCCCTAGCCATAGGCTATGGGAGCCCTAGCCATAGGCTAGGGGAGCCCTAGCCATAGGCTAGGGGAGCCCTAGCCTTAGCCTAAACTTATGGGTGCCCTAGCCTAAGCCTAGGGGTTTCCTCGCCTAAGCCTAGGGGAGCACTAGCCTTAGGCTAATGGAGGCCTAGCCTTAGCCTTAGCCTAGGGGTGCCCTAGCCTAAGCCTAGGGGTGCCCTAGCCTAAGCCTAGGGGTGCCCAAGCCTAACCTAGGGGTGCCCTAGCCTTCGGCTAGGGGATCCCTAGCCTAAGCCTAAGCCTAGGGGTGCCCTAGCCTAAGCTTAGCGGTGCCCTAGCCTAAGCCTAGGGGTGCCCTATCCTTAGGCTAGGAGAGCCCTAGCCTTATCCTAAGCCTAGGGGTGCCCGATCCTAAGGATAGGGGTGGCCTAGCCTAAGCCTAGGGGTGCCCTAGCCTGAGCACTTGGGTGCTGAAGCCTTAGGCTAGGGGAGCCCTTGCCTTAACCTAGCCTAGGGGTGCCCTAGCCTAAGCCTAGGTGTGCCGTAGACTAAGCCTACGGGTGCCCTAGCCTAAGCCTAGGGGTGCCCTACCATAGGCTAGGGGAGCCCTATCCATAGGCTAGGGGAGCCCTAGCCATAAGCTAGGGGAGCCCTAGCCTTAGCCTAAGCCTAGGGGTGCCCTAGCCTAAACCTAGGGGTGCCCTAGCCTAAGCCTAGGGGTGCTCTAGCCTTATGCTAGGGGAGCCCTAGCCTTAGCCTAAACCTAGGGGAGCCCTAGCCTTAGGCTAGTGGAGCCCTAGCCTTAGACTAAGCCTAGGGGTGCCCTAGCCTAAGCCTAGGGGTGCCCTAGCCTGAGGCTAGGGGTCCCCTAGCATTTGTCTAGCCTAGGATTGCCCTAGCCTAAGCCTGGGGTGCCACAGCCTGAGCCTAGGGGTATCCTAGCCTTAGGCTAGGGGATTCCTAAACTTAGCCTAAGCCAAGGGTGCCCTAGCCTAAGCCTAGGGGTGCCCTACCCTAAGCCTAGGGGTGCCCAAGCCTTAGGCTAGGAGAGCCCTAGCCTTATCCTAAGCCTAGGGGTGCCTGAGCCTAAGCCTAAGGGTGCCCTAGTGTAAGCCTATGGGTGCCCTAGCCTAAGCCTAGGGTTGCCCTAGCCTAAGCCTAGGGGTGCCCTAGCCTAAGCCAAGGGGTGCCCTAACCTAAGCCTAGGGGTGCCCTAGCCTAAGCCTAGGGGTGCCCTAGCCTTAGGCTAGGGGAGCCCTTGCCTTAGCCTAAGCCTAGGGGTGCCCTAGCCTAAGCCTAGGGGTGCCCTAGCCTAAGCCTAGGGGTGCCCTAGGCTAAGTCAAGGGGTGCTCTAGCCTTAGGCTAGGGGAGCCCTAGCCTTAGCCTAAACCTAGGGGTGCCCTAGCCTAAGCCTAGGGGTGTCCTAGCCTGAGCCTAAGGGTGCCATAGCCTGAGACTACGGGTGCCCTAGCCTGAGGCTAGGGGAGCCCTAGCCTTAGTCTAGCCTAGGATTGCCTTAGCGTAAGCCTAGGGGTGCCCTAGCCTAAGCCTAGGGGTGCCCTAGCCTGAGTCTAGGGGTGCCCTAGCCTTAGGCTAGGGGAGCCCTAACCTTATCCTAAGCATAGGGGTGCCCTAGGCTAAGACTAGGGGTGCCCTAGCCTAAGCCTAGGGGTGCCCAAGCCTAACCTAGGGGTGCCCTAGCCTTAGGCTAGGGGATCCCTAGCCTAAGCCTAAGCCTAGGGGTGCACTAGCCTAAGCTTAGCGGTGCCCTAGCCTAAGCCTAGGGGTGCCCTATCCTTAGGCTAGGAGAGCCCTAGCCTTATCCTAAGCCTAGGGGTGGCCGATCCTAAGGCTAGGGGTGGCCTAGCCTAAGCCTAGGGGTGCCCTAGCCTGAGCATTTGGGTGCCGAAGCCTTAGGCTAGGGGAGCCCTTGCCTTAGCCTAGCCTAGGGGTGCCCTAGCCTAAGCCTAGGTGTTCCCTAGCCTAAGCCTAGGGGTGCCCTAGCCTAAGCCTAGGGGTGCCCTACCATAGGCTAGGGGAGCCCTAGCCATAGGCTAGTGGAGCCCTAGACATAAGCTAGGGGAGCCCTAGCCTTAGCCTAAGACTAGGGGTCCCTAGCCTAAGCCTAGGGGTGCCCTAGCCTAAGCCTAGGGGTGCCCTACCCTTAGGCTATTAGAGCCCTAGCCTTAGCCTAAGCCTAGGGGTGCCCTAGCCTAAGCCTAGGGGTGCCCTAGCCTAAGCCTAGGGGTGCCCTAGCCTAAGCCTAGGGGTGCTCTAGCCTTATGCTAATGGAGCCCTAGCCTTAGCCTAAACCTAGGGGAGCCCTAGCCTTAGGCTAGTGGAGCCCTAGCCTTAGACTAAGCCTAGGGGTGCCCTAGCCTAAGCCTAGGGGTGCCCTAGCCTGAGGCTAGGGGTGCCCTAGCATTTGTCTAGCCTAAGATTGCCCTAGCCTAAGCCTTGGGGTGCCACAGCCTGAGCCTAGGGGTGACCTAGCCTTAGGCTAGGGGATTCCTAACCTTAGCCTAAGCCAAGGGTGCCCTAGCCTAAGCCTAGGGGTGCCCTAGCCTAAGCCTAGGGGTGCCCAAGCCTTAGGCTAGGAGAGCCCTAGCCTTATCCTAAGCCTAGGGGTGCCCGAGCCTAAGCCTAAGGGTGCCCTAGTGTAAGCCTATGGGTGCCCTAGCCTAAGCCTAGGGTTGCCCTAGCCTAAGCCTAGGGGTGCCCTAGCCTAAGCCTAGGGGTGCCATAGCCATAGGCTAGGGGAGCCCTAGCATTAGCCTAAGCCTAGGGGTGCCCTAGCCTAAGGCTAGGAGTGCCCTAGCCTGAGCCTAGGGGTGCCCAAGCCATAGGCTAGGGGAGCCCTAGCTTTAGCCTATGGGTGTCATAGCCTAAGCATAGGGGTGCCCTAGCCATAGGATAGGGGTGCCCTAGCCATAGGATAGGGGAGCCCTAGCCATAGGCTAGGGGAGCCCTAGCCATAAGCTAGGGGAGCCCTAGCATTAACCTAAGACTAGGGGTGCCCTAGCCCAAGCCTAGGGGTGCCCTAGCCTAAGCCTAGGGGTGCCCTAGCCTTAGGCTATGGGAGCCCTTGCCTTACCCTAAGCTTAGGGGTGCCCTAGCCTAAGCCTAGGGGTGCCCTAGCCTAAGCCTAGGGGTGCCCTAGCCTAAGCGTCGGGGTGCCCTAGCCTTGTACTATGGGAGCCCTAGCCTTAGCCTAAGCTTAGGGGTGCCCTAGACTAAGCTTAGGGGTGCCCTAGCCTGAGCCTACGGGTGCCATAGCCTGAGGCTAGGGGAATCCTAGCGTTTGTCTAGCCTAGAATTGCCCTAGCCTAAGCCTAGGGGTACCATAGCCTGAGTCTAGGGGTGCACTAGCCTGAGGCTAGGGGAGCCGTAGCCTTAGCCTAAGGCTAGGGGAGCCCTAGCTTAAGCCTATGGGTGCCTAGCCTAAGCCTAGGGGTGCCCTAGCCTATGCCTAGGGGTGCCCTAGCCTTAGGCTAGTGGAGCCGTAGCCTTTTCCTAAGCCTAGCGGTGCCCTAGCCTGAGCCTAGGGGTGCCGTAGCCTTAGGCTAGGGGAGCCCTAGCCTTAGACGAAGCCTAGGGGTGCCCTAGCCTAAACCTTGGGGTGCCCTTGTCTAAGCCTAGGGGTGCCCTAGCCTGAGCCTAGGGGTGCCTTAGCCTGAGCCTAGGGGTGGCCTAGCCTTAAGCTAGGGGAGCCCTAGCCTTAGCCTAAGCCTAGGGGTGCCCTAGCCTAAGCCTAGGGGTGCCCTAGCCTAAGCCTAGGGGTGCCCTTGCCTAAGCCTAGGGGTGTCCTAGCCTAAGCGTAGGGGTGCCCTAGCCTAAGCCTAGGGGTGCCGTAGCCATAGGCTAGGGGAGCCCTAGCCTTAGCCTAAGCCTAGTTGTGCCCTAGCCTCAGCTAGGGGTGCCCTAGCCTAAGCCTTGTGGTGCCCTAGCCTTAGGCTAGGGGAGCCCTATTCTTAGCCTAAGCCTAGGGGTGCCCTAGCTTAAGCCTAGGGGAGCCCTAGTCTAAGCCTAGGGGTGCTCTAGCCTTAGGCTAGGAGAGCCCTAGCCTTAGCCTAATCCTAGTGGTGCCCTAGCCTAAGCCTAGGGGTGCCCTAGCCTGAGGCTAAGGGAGCCCTAGACTTAGCCTAAGCCTAGGGGTGCCCTAGCCTAAGCCTAGGGGTGCCATAGCCTGAGCTTATGGGTGCCGTAGCCTGAGCCTACGGGTGCCTTAGCCTGAGACTAGGGGAGCCCTAGCGTTAGTGTAGCCTAGGATTGCCCAAGCCTAAGCCTAGGGGTGCCATAGCCTGAGTCTAGGGGTGCCCTAGCCTTAGCCTTAGCCTAGGGGTTCCCTAGTTAAGCCTAGGGATGCCCTCCCTGAGGCTAGGGGAGCCCTAGCCTTAGCCTAAGCCTAGGATAGCCCTAGCCTAAGCCTAGGGGTGCCCTAGCCTAAGCCTAGGGGTGCCCTAGCCATAGGTAGGGGAGCCCTAGCCTTAGCATAAGCCCAGGGGTGCCCTAGCCTAAGGCTAGGGGTGCCCTAGCCTGAGCCTAGGGGTGCCCAAGCCTTAGGCTAGGGGAGCCCTAGCCTTAGCCTAAGCCTAGGGGTGCCTTAGCCATAGGTTAGGGGAGCCGTAGCCTTAGCCTAAGCCTAGGGGTGCCCTAGCCTGAGCTTAGGGGTGCCGTAGCCTGAGCCTACGGGTGCCCTAGCCTGAGGCTAGGAGAGCCCTAGCGTTAGTGTAGCCTAGGATTGCCGTAGCCTAAGCCTAGTGGTGCCATAGCCTGAGTCTAGGGGTGCACTAGCCTGAGGTTAGGGGAGCAGCAGCCTTAGTCTAAGCCTAGGGGTGCCCTATCCTAAGCCTAGGGGTGCCCTAGCCTGAGCTTATTGGTGCCATAGCCTTAGGCTAGGGGAGCCCTAGCCTTAGCCTTAGCCTAGGGGTTCCCTAGTTGAGCCTAGGGATGCCCTCCCTGAGGCTAGGGGAGCCCTAGCCTTAGCCTAAGCCTAGGAGAGCCCTAGCCTAAGCCTAGGGGTGCCCTAGCCTAAGCCTAGGGGTGCCCTAGCCATAGGTAGGGGAGCCCTAGCCTTAGCATAAGCCCAGGGGTGCCCTAGCCTAAGGCTAGGGGTGCCCTAGCCTGAGCCTAGGGGTGCCCAAGCCTTAGGCTAGGGGAGCCCTAGCCTTAGCCTAAGCCTAGGGGTGCCTTAGCCATAGGTTAGGGGAGCCGTAGCCTTAGCCTAAGCCTAGGGGTGCCCTAGCCTGAGCTTAGGGGTGCCGTAGCCTGAGCCTACGGGTGCCCTAGCCTGAGGCTAGGAGAGCCCTAGCGTTAGTGTAGCCTAGGATTGCCGTAGCCTAAGCCTAGTGGTGCCATAGCCTGAGTCTAGGGGTGCACTAGCCTGAGGTTAGGGGAGCAGCAGCCTTAGTCTAAGCCTAGAGGTGCCCTATCCTAAGCCTAGGGGTGCCCTAGCCTGAGCTTAGGGGTTCCGTAGCCTTAGGCTAGGGGAGCCCTAGTTAAGCCTAGGGGTGCCCTAGCCTGAGGCTAGGGGAGCCCTGGCCTTAGCCTAAGCCTAGGATTGCCCTAGCCTAAGCCTAGGGGTGCCCTAGCCTAAGCCTAGGGGTGCCCTAGCCTAAGCCTAGGGATGCCCTAGCCATAGGCTAGTGGAGCCCTAGCCTTAGCCTAAGCCCAGGGGTGCCCTACCCTAAGCCTAGGGGTGCCCTAGCCTCAGCCTAGGGGTGCCCAAGCCTTAGGCTAGGGGAGCCCTATCCTTAGCCTAAGCCTAGGGGTGCCCAAGTCTAAGCCTAGGGGTGCCCAAGCCTAAGCCTAGGGGTGCCCTAGCCTAAGCCTAGGGGTGCCCTAGCCATAGGATAGGGGAGCCCTAGCCATTGGCTAGGGGAGCCCTAGCCATAAGCGAGGGGAGCCCTAGCCTTAGCCTAAGACTAGGGGTGCCCTAGCCTAAGCCTAGGGGTGCCCTAGCCCAAGCCTAGGGGTGCCCTAGCCTAAGGTTATGGGAGCCCTAGCCTTAGCCTAAACTTAGGGGTGCCCTAGCCTAAGCCTAGGGCTGCTCTTGCCTTAGGCTAGGGGAGCCCTAGCCTTAGCTTAAACCTAGGGGTGCCCTAGCCTAAGCCTAGGGGTGCCCTAGCCTAAGCCTAGGGGTGCCCTAGCCTAAGCCTAGGGGTGCCCTAGCCTAAGCCTAGGGGAGCCCTAGCCTTTGGCTAGTGGAGCCCTAGCCTTAGCCTAAGCCTTGGGGTGCCCTAGCCTAAGCCTAGGGGTGCCCTAGCCTGAGGCTAGGGGTGCCCTAACCTGAGCCTACGGGTGCCCTAGCCTGAGGCTAGGGAACCCTAGCGTTTGTCTAGCCTAGAATTGCCCTAGCCTAAGCCTAGGGGTGCCATAGCCTGAGTCTAGGGGTGCACTAGCCTGAGGCTAGGGGAGCCGTAGCCTTAGCCTAAGGCTAGGGGAGCACTAGCTTAAGCCTAGGGGTGCCCTAACCTATGCCTAGGGATGCCCTAGCCTTAGGCTAGGGGAGACCTAGCCTTTTCCTAAGCCTAGCGATGCCCTAGCCTAAGCCTAGGGGTGCCCTAGCCTAAACCTAGGGGTGCCCTAGCCTAAGGCTAGGGGAGCCCTACCCTGAGCCTAGGGGTGCCCTAGCCTGAGCCTAGGGGTGCCCTAGCCTGAGGCTAGCGGTGCCCTAGCCTGAGCCTAGGGGTGCCCTAGCCTGAGCCTAGTGGTGGCCAAGCCTTTGGCTAGGGGAGCCCTAGCCTTAGCCTAAGCCTAGGGGTGCCCTAGCTTAAGCCTAGGGTTGCCCTAGCCTAAGCCTAGAGGTGCCCTTGCCTAAGCCTAGGGGTGCCCTTGCCTAAGCCTAGGGGTGCCCTTGCCTAAGCCTAGGGGTGCCCTAGCCTAAGCCTAGGGGTGCAGTAGCCATAAGCTAGGGGAACCCTAGCCATAGCCTAAGCCTAGGTGTGCCCTAGCCTCAACCTAGGGGTGCCCTAGCCTAAGCCTAGTGGTGCCCTACCCTTAGGCTATGGGAGCCCTAGCCTTAGCCTAAGGTTAGGGGTGCCCTAGCTTAAGCCTAGGGGTGCCCTAGCCTAAGCCTAGGGGTGCTCTAGCCTTAGGCTAGGGGAGCCCTGACCTTAGCCTAAGCCTATAGGTGCCCTAGCCTAAGCCTAGGTGTGCCCTAGCATAAGCCTAAGGGTGCCCTAGCCATAGGCTAGGGGAGCCCTAGCCATAGGTTAGGGGAGCCCTAGCCTTAGCCTAAACTTATGGGTGCCCTAGCCTAAGCCTAGGGGTTTCCTCGCCTAAGCCTAGGGGAGCACTAGCCTTAGGCTAATGGAGCCCTAGCCTTAGCCTTAGCCTAGGGGTGCCCTAGCCTAAGCCTAGGGGTGCCCTAGTCTAAGCCTAGGGGTGCCCTAGCCTTAGGCTAGGAGAGCCCTAGCCTTCTCCTAAGCCTAGGGGTGCCCGAGCCTAAGCCTAGGGGTGCCCTAGCCTAAGATTATGGGTGCCCTAGCCTAAGCCGAGAGGTGCCCTAGCCTAAGCCTAGGAGTGCCCTAGCCATAGGCTAGAGGAGCCCTAGCCTTATCCTAAGCTTATGGGTGCCCTAGCCTAAGCCTAGGGGTGCTCTAGCCTAAGCCTAGGGGTGCCCTAGCCATTGGATAGGGGAGCCATAGCCATAGGCTAGGGGAGCCCTAGCCATAAGCTAGGGGAGCCCTAGCCTTAACCTAAGACTAGGGGTGCCCTAGCCTAAGCCTAGGGGTGCCCTAGCCTAAGCCTTGGGGTGCCCTAGCCTAAGCCTAGGGGTGCACAAGCCTTAGGCTATGGGAGCCCTAGCCTTAGCCTAAACTATGGGGTGCCCTAGCCTAAGCCTAGGGGTGCCCTAGCCTGAGCCTAGGGGTGCCCTAGCCTTAGGCTAGGGGAGCCCTAGCCTTAGCCTAAGCCTATGGGTTTCCTAGCCTAAGCCTAGGGGTGCCCTAGCCTCAGCCTAGGGGTGCACAAGCCTAAGCCTAGGGGTGCCCTAGCCTAAGCCTAGGGGTGCCTTTGCCTAAGCCTAGGGGTGCCCTAGCCTAAGTCCAGGGGTGCCCTAGCCTATGCCTAGTGGTGCCCTAGCCTTAGGCTATGGGAGCCCTAGCCTTAGCCTAAGCTTAGGGGTGCCCTAGCTTAAGCCTAGGGGTGCTCTAGCCTAATCCTAGGGCTGCTCTAGCCTTAGGCTAGGGGAGCCCTAGCCTTAGGCTAAGCCTAGGGGTGCCCTGGCCTAAGCCTAGCAGTGCCCTAGCCTAAGCCTAGGGGTGCCCTAGCCTGAGCCTAGGGGTGCCCTAGCCTGAGGCTAGTGGAGCCCTAGCCTTAGTCTAAGCCAAGGGGTGCCCTAGACTAAGCCTAGGGGTGCCCTAGCCTCAGCCTAAGAGTGCCCTAGCCTAAGCCTAGTGGTGCCCTAGCCTTAGGCTAGGGGAGCCCTAGCCTTAGACTAAGACTAGGGGTACCCTAGCCTAAGCCTAGGGGTGCCATAATCTAAGCCTCGGTTTGCTCTTGCCTTAGGCTAGGGGAGCCCTAGCCTTAGCCTAAGCCTAGGGGTGCCCTAGCCTAAGCCTAGTGGTGCCCAAGCCTAAGTCTAGGGGTGCCCTAGCCTGAGGCTAGGGGAGCCCTAGCCTTAGCCCAAGCCTAGGGGTGCCCTAGCCTAAGCATAGGGGTGCCCTAGCCTGAGCTTAGGGGTGCCGTAGCCTGAGCCTATGGGTGCCCTAGCCTGAGGCTAGGGGAGCCCTAGCGTTAGTGTAGCCTAGGATTGCCCAAGCCTAAGCCTAGGGGTGCCATAGCCTGAGTCCTGGGGTGCACTAGCCTGAGGTTAGGGGAGCCGCAGCCTTAGCCTAAGCCTAGGGGTGCCCTAGCCTAAGCCTAGGGGTGCCCTAGCCTGAGCGTAGGGGTGCCGTAGCCTTAGGCTAGGGAGCCCTAGCCTTAGCCTTAGCCTAGTGGTTCCCTAGTTAAGCCTAGGGGTGCCCTAGCCTGAGGCTAGGGGAGCCCTAGCCTTAGCCTAAGCCTAGGATTGCCCTAGCCTAAGCCTAGGGTTGCCCTAGCTATAGGCTAGGGGAGCCCTAGGCTTAGCCTAAGCCCAGGGGTGCACTAGCCTAAGACTAGGGGTCCCCTATCCTGAGCTTAGGGGTGCCGTAGCCTGAGCCTACGGGTGCCCTAGCCTGAGGCTAGGGGAGCCCTAGCGTTAGTGTAGCCTAGGATTGCCCTAGCCTAAGCCTATGGGTGCCATAGACTGAGTCTAGAGGTGCACTAGCCTGAGGTTAGGGGAGCCGCAGCCTTAGCCTATGCCTAGGGGTGCCCTATCCTAAGCTTAGGGGTGCCCTGGCCTAAGCCTAGGGATGCCCTAGCCATAGGCTAGGTGAGCCCTAGCCTTAGTCTAAGCCCAGGGGTGCCCTAGCCTAAGCATAGGGGTGCCCTAGCCTGAGCCTAGGGGTGCCCAAGCCTTAGGCTAGGGGAGCCCTATCCTTAGCCTAAGCCTAGGGGTGCTCTAGCCTAAGCCTAGGGGTGCCCTAGCCTAAGCCTAGGGAAGCCCTAGCCTAAGCCTAGGGGTGTCCTAGCCATAGGATAGGGGAGCCCTAGCCATAAGCTAGGGGAGCCCTAGCCTTAGCCTAAGACTAGGGGTGCCCTAGCCTAAGCCTAGGGGTGCCCTAACCTAAGCCTAGGGGTGCCCTAGCCTGAGCCTAGGGGTGCCTTAACCTGAGCCTAAGGGTGCCCTAGCCTGAGCCTAGTCGTGGCCTAGCCTTAGGCTAGGGGAGCCCTAGCCCTAGCCTAAGCCTAGGGGTGCCCTAGCCTAAGCCTAGGGGTGCCCTTGCCTATGCCTAGGGGTGCCCTATCCTAAGCCTAGGGGTGCCGTAGCCATAGGCTAGGGGAGCCCTAGCCTTAGCCTAAGCCTAGGTGTTCCCTAGCCTAAGCCTAGGGGTGCCCTAGCCTAAGCCTAGGGGTGCCCTACCATAGGCTAGGGGAGCACTAGCCATAGGCTAGTGGAGCCCTAGACATAAGCTAGGGGAGCCCTAGCCTTAGCCTAAGACTAGGGGTGCCCTAGCCTAAGCCTAGGGGTGCCCTAGCCTAAGCCTAGGGGTGCCCTACCCTTAGGCTATTAGAGCCCTAGCCTTAGCCTAAGCCTAGGGGTGCCCTAGCCTAAGCCTAGGGGTGCCCTAGCCTAAGCCTAGGGGTGCCCTAGCCTAAGCCTAGGGGTGCTCTAGCCTTATGCTAATGGAGCCCTAGCCTTAGCCTAAACCTAGGGGAGCCCTAGCCTTAGGCTAGTGGAGCCCTAGCCTTAGACTAAGCCTAGGGGTGCCCTAGCCTAAGCCTAGGGGTGCCCTAGCCTGAGGCTAGGGGTGCCCTAGCATTTGTCTAGCCTAAGATTGCCCTAGCCTAAGCCTTGGGGTGCCACAGCCTGAGCCTAGGGGTGACCTAGCCTTAGGCTAGGGGATTCCTAACCTTAGCCTAAGCCAAGGGTGCCCTAGCCTAAGCCAAGGGGTGCCCTAGCCTAAGCCTAGGGGTGCCCAAGCCTTAGGCTAGGAGAGCCCTAGCCTTATCCTAAGCCTAGGGGTGCCCGAGCCTAAGCCTAAGGGTGCCCTAGTGTAAGCCTATGGGTGCCCTAGCCTAAGCCTAGGGTTGCCCTAGCCTAAGCCTAGGGGTGCCCTAGCCTAAGCCTAGGGGTGCCATAGCCATAGGCTAGGGGAGCCCTAGCATTAGCCTAAGCCTAGGGGTGCCCTAGCCTAAGCCTAGGGGTGCCCTAGCCTGAGCCTAGGGGTGCCCAAGCCATAGGCTAGGGGAGCCCTAGCTTTAGCCTATGGGTGTCATAGCCTAAGCATAGGGGTGCCCTAGCCATAGGATAGGGGTGCCCTAGCATTAACCTAAGACTAGGGGTGCCCTAGCCCAAGCCTAGGGGTGCCCTAGCCTAAGCCTAGGGGTGCCCTAGCCTTAGGCTATGGGAGCCCTTGCCTTACCCTAAGCTTAGGGGTGCCCTAGCCTAAGCCTAGGGGTGCCCTAGCCTAAGCCTAGGGGTGCCCTAGCCTAAGCGTCGGGGTGCCCTAGCCTTGTACTATGGGAGCCCTAGCCTTAGCCTAAGCTTAGGGGTGCCCTAGACTAAGCTTAGGGGTGCCCTAGCCTGAGCCTACGGGTGCCATAGCCTGAGGCTAGGGGAATCCTAGCGTTTGTCTAGCCTAGAATTGCCCTAGCCTAAGCCTAGGGGTACCATAGCCTGAGTCTAGGGGTGCACTAGCCTGAGGCTAGGGGAGCCGTAGCCTTAGCCTAAGGCTAGGGGAGCCCTAGCTTAAGCCTATGGGTGCCTAGCCTAAGCCTAGGGGTGCCCTAGCCTATGCCTAGGGGTGCCCTAGCCTTAGGCTAGGGGAGCCGTAGCCTTTTCCTAAGCCTAGCGGTGCCCTAGCCTGAGCCTAGGGGTGCCGTAGCCTTAGGCTAGGGGAGCCCTAGCCTTAGACGAAGCCTAGGGGTGCCCTAGCCTAAACCTTGGGGTGCCCTTGTCTAAGCCTAGGGGTGCCCTAGCCTGAGCCTAGGGGTGCCTTAGCCTGAGCCTAGGGGTGGCCTAGCCTTAAGCTAGGGGAGCCCTAGCCTTAGCCTAAGCCTAGGGGTGCCCTAGCCTAAGCCTAGGGGTGCCCTTGCCTAAGCCTAGGGGTGTCCTAGCCTAAGCGTAGGGGTGCCCTAGCCTTAGCCTAGGGGTGCCGTAGCCATAGGCTAGGGGAGCCCTAGCCTTAGCCTAAGCCTAGTTGTGCCCTAGCCTCAGCTAGGGGTGCCCTAGCCTAAGCCTTGTGGTGCCCTAGCCTTAGGCTAGGGGAGCCCTATTCTTAGCCTAAGCCTAGGGGTGCCCTAGCTTAAGCCTAGGGGAGCCCTAGTCTAAGCCTAGGGGTGCTCTAGCCTTAGGCTAGGAGAGCACTAGCCTTAGCCTAATCCTAGTGGTGCCCTAGCCTAAGCCTAGGGGTGCCCTAGCCTGAGGCTAAGGGAGCCCTAGACTTAGCCAAAGCCTAGGGGTGCCCTAGCCTAAGCCTAGGGGTGCCATAGCCTGAGCTTATGGGTGCCGTAGCCTGAGCCTACGGGTGCCTTAGCCTGAGACTAGGGGAGCCCTAGCGTTAGTGTAGCCTAGGATTGCCCAAGCCTAAGCCTAGGGGTGCCATAGCCTGAGTCTAGGGGTGCCCTAGCCTTAGCCTTAGCCTAGGGGTTCCCTAGTTAAGCCTAGGGATGCCCTCCCTGAGGCTTGGGGAGCCCTAGCCTTAGCCTAAGCCTAGGATAGCCCTAGCCTAAGCCTAGGGGTGCCCTAGCCTAAGCCTAGGGGTGCCCTAGCCATAGGAAGGGGAGCCCTAGCCTTAGCATAAGCCCAGGGGTGCCCTAGCCTAAGGCTAGGGGTGCCCTAGCCTGAGCCTAGGGGTGCCCAAGCCTTAGGCTAGGGGAGCCCTAGCCTTAGCCTAAGCCTAGGGGTGCCTTAGCCATAGGTTAGGGGAGCCGTAGCCTTAGCCTAAGCCTAGGGGTGCCCTAGCCTGAGCTTAGGGGTGCCGTAGCCTGAGCCTACGGGTGCCCTAGCCTGAGGCTAGGAGAGCCCTAGCGTTAGTGTAGCCTAGGATTGCCGTAGCCTAAGCCTAGTGGTGCCATAGCCTGAGTCTAGGGGTGCACTAGCCTGAGGTTAGGGGAGCAGCAGCCTTAGTCTAAGCCTAGAGGTGCCCTATCCTAAGCCTAGGGGTGCCCTAGCCTGAGCTTAGGGGTGCCGTAGCCTTAGGCTAGGGGAGCCCTAGTTAAGCCTAGGGGTGCCCTAGCCTGAGGCTAGGGGAGCCCTGGCCTTAGCCTAAGCCTAGGATTGCCCTAGCCTAATCCTAGGGGTGCCCTAGCCTAAGCCTAGGGGTGCCCTAGCCTAAGCCTAGGGATGCCCTAGCCATAGGCTAGGGGAGCCCTAGCCTTAGCCTAAGCCCAGGGGTGCCCTACCCTAAGCCTAGGGGTGCCCTAGCCTCAGCCTAGGGGTGCCCAAGCCTTAGGCTAGGGGAGCCCTATCCTTAGCCTAAGCCTAGGGGTGCCCAAGTCTAAGCCTAGGGGTGCCAAAGCCTAAGCCTAGGGGTGCCCTAGCCTAAGCCTAGGGGTGCCCTAGCCATAGGATAGGGGAGCCCTAACCATTGGCTAGGGGAGCCCTAGCCATAAGCGAGGGGAGCCCTAGCCTTAGCCTAAGACTAGGGGTGCCCTAGCCTAAGCCTAGGGGTGCCCTAGCCCAAGCCTAGGGGTGCCCTAGCCTAAGGTTATGGGAGCCCTAGCCTTAGCCTAAACTTAGGGGTGCCTTAGCCTAAGCCTAGGGCTGCTCTTGCCTTAGGCTAGGGGAGCCCTAGCCTTAGCTTAAACCTAGGGTTGCCCTAGCCTAAGCTTAGGGGTGCCCTAGCCTAAGCCTAGGGGGGCCCTAGCCTAAGCCTAGGGGAGCCCTAGCCTTTGGCTAGTGGAGCCCTAGCCTTAGCCTAAGCCTTGGGGTGCCCTAGCCTAAGCCTAGGGGTGCCCTAGCCTGAGGCTAGGGGTGCCCTAACCTGAGCCTACGGGTGCCCTAGCCTGAGGCTAGGGAACCCTAGCGTTTCTCTAGCCTAGAATTGCCCTAGCCTAAGCCTAGGGGTGCCATAGCCTGAGTCTAGGAGTGCACTAGCCTGAGGCTAGGGGAGCCGTAGCCTTAGCCTAAGGCTAGGGGAGCACTAGCTTAAGCCTAGGGGTGCCCTAACCTATGCCTAGGGATGCCCTAGCCTTAGGCTAGGGTAGACCTAGCCTTTTCCTAAGCCTAGCGATGCCCTAGCCTAAACCTAGGGGTGCCCTAGCCTAAACCTAGGGGTGCCCTAGCCTAAGGCTAGGGGAGCCCTACCCTGAGCCTAGGGGTGCCCTAGCCTGAGCCTAGGGGTGCCCTAGCCTGAGGCTAGCGGTGCCCTAGCCTGAGCCTAGGGGTGCCCTAGCCTGAGCCTAGTGGTGGCCAAGCCTTTGGCTAGGGGAGCCCTAGCCTTAGCCTAAGCCTAGGGGTGCCCTAGCTTAAGCCTAGGGTTGCCCTAGCCTAAGCCTAGAGGTGCCCTTGCCTAAGCCTAGGGGTGCCCTTGCCTAAGCCTAGGGGTGCCCTAGCCTAAGCCTAGGGGTGGCCTAGCCTAAGCCTAGGGGTGCAGTAGCCATAAGCTAGGGGAACCCTAGCCATAGCCTAAGCCTAGGTGTGCCCTAGCCTCAACCTAGGGGTGCCCTAGCCTAAGCCTAGTGGTGCCCTACCCTTAGGCTATGGGAGCCCAAGCCTTAGCCTAAGCTTAGGGGTGCCCTAGCTTAAGCCTAGGGGTGCCCTAGCCTAAGCCTAGGGGTGCTCTAGCCTTAGGCTAGGGGAGCCCTGACCTTAGCCTAAGCCTATAGGTGCCCTAGCCTAAGCCTAGGGGTGCCCTAGCATAAGCCTAAGGGTGCCCTAGCCATAGGCTAGGGGAGCCCTAGCCATAGGTTAGGGGAGCCCTAGCCTTAGCCTAAACTTATGGGTGCCCTAGCCTAAGCCTAGGGGTTTTCTCGCCTAAGCCTAGGGGAGCACTAGCCTTAGGCTAATGGAGCCCTAGCCTTAGCCTTAGCCTAGGGGTGCCCTAGCCTAAGCCTAGGGGTGCCCTAGCCTAAGCCTAGGGGTGCCCTAGCCTTAGGCTAGGAGAGCCCTAGCCTTCTCCTAAGCCTAGGGGTGCCCGAGCCTAAGCCTAGGGGTGCCCTAGCCTAAGATTATGGGTGCCCTAGCCTAAGCCGAGAGGTGCCCTAGCCTAAGCCTAGGAGTGCCCTAGCCATAGGCTAGAGGAGCCCTAGCCTTATCCTAAGCTTATGGGTGCCCTAGCCTAAGCCTAGGGGTGCTCTAGCCTAAGCCTAGGGGTGCCCTAGCCATTGGATAGGGGAGCCATAGCCATAGGCTAGGGGAGCCCTAGCCATAAGCTAGGGGAGCCCTAGCCTTAACCTAAGACTAGGGGTGCCCTAGCCTAAGCCTAGGGGTGCCCTAGCCTAAGCCTTGGGGTGCCCTAGCCTAAGCCTAGGGGTGCACAAGCCTTAGGCTATGGGAGCCCTAGCCTTAGCCTAAACTATGGGGTGCCCTAGCCTAAGCCTAGGGGTGCCCTAGCCTGAGCCTAGGGGTGGCCTAGCCTTAGGCTAGGGGAGCCCTAGCCTTAGCCTAAGCCTATGGGTTTCCTAGCCTAAGCCTAGGGGTGCCCTAGCCTCAGCCTAGGGGTGCACTAGCCTAAGCCTAGGGGTGCCCTAGCCTAAGCCTAGGGGTGCCTTTGCCTAAGCCTAGGGGTGCCCTAGCCTAAGTCCAGGGGTGCCCTAGCCTATGCCTAGTGGTGCCCTAGCCTTAGGCTATGGGAGCCCTAGCCTTAGCCTAAGCTTAGGGGTGCCCTAGCTTAAGCCTAGGGGTGCTCTAGCCTAATCCTAGGGCTGCTCTAGCATTAGGCTAGGGGAGCCCTAGCCTTAGGCTAAGCCTAGGGGTGCCCTGGCCTAAGCCTAGCAGTGCCCTAGCCTAAGCCTAGGGGTGCCCTAGCCTGAGCCTAGGGGTGCCCTAGCCTGAGGCTAGTGGAGCCCTAGCCTTAGTCTAAGCCAAGGGGTGCCCTAGACTAAGCCTAGGGGTACCCTAGCCTCAGCCTAAGAGTGCCCTAGCCTAAGCCTAGTGGTGCCCTAGCCTTAGGCTAGGGGAGCCCTAGCCTTAGACTAAGACTAGGGGTACCCTAGCCTAAGCCTAGGGGTGCCATAATCTAAGCCTAGGTTTGCTCTAGCCTTAGGCTAGGGGAGCCCTAGCCTTAGCCTAAGCCTAGGGGTGCCCTAGCCTAAGCCTAGTGGTGCCCAAGCCTAAGTCTAGGGGTGCCCTAGCCTGAGGCTAGGGGAGCCCTAGCCTTAGCCCAAGCCTAGGGGTGCCCTAGCCTAAGCATAGGGGTGCCCTAGCCTGAGCTTAGGGGTGCCGTAGCCTGAGCCTATGGGTGCCCTAGCCTGAGGCTAGGGGAGCCCTAGCGTTAGTGTAGCCTAGGATTGCCCAAGCCTAAGCCTAGGGGTGCCATAGCCTGAGTCTAGGGGTGCACTAGCCTGAGGTTAGGGGAGCCGCAGCCTTAGCCTAAGCCTAGGGGTGCCCTAGCCTAAGCCTAGGGGTGCCCTAGCCTGAGCGTAGGGGTGCCGTAGCCTTAGGCTAGGGAGCCCTAGCCTTAGCCTAGTGGTTCCCTAGTTAAGCCTAGGGGTGCCCTAGCCTGAGGCTAGGGGAGCCCTAGCCTTAGCCTAAGCCTAGGATTGCCCTAGCCTAAGCCTAGGGTTGCCCTAGCCATAGGCTAGGGGAGCCCTAGGCTTAGCCTAAGCCCAGGTGTGCACTAGCCTAAGACTAGGGGTCCCCTATCCTGAGCTTAGGGGTGCCGTAGCCTGAGCCTACGGGTGCCCTAGCCTGAGGCTAGGGGAGCCCTAGCGTTAGTGTAGCCTAGGATTGCCCTAGCCTAAGCCTATGGGTGCCATAGACTGAGTCTAGAGGTGCACTAGCCTGAGGTTAGGGGAGCCGCAGCCTTAGCCTATGCCTAGGGGTGCCCTATCCTAAGCTTAGGGGTGCCCTGGCCTAAGCCTAGGGATGCCCTAGCCATAGGCTAGGTGAGCCCTAGCCTTAGTCTAAGCCCAGGGGTGCCCTAGCCTAAGCATAGGGGTGCCCTAGCCTGAGCCTAGGGGTGTCCAAGCCTTAGGCTAGGGGAGCCCTATCCTTAGCCTAAGCCTAGGGGTGCTCTAGCCTAAGCCTAGGGGTGCCCTAGCCTAAGCCTAGGGGTGCCCTAGCCTAAGCCTAGGGGTGTCCTAGCCATAGAATAGGGGAGCCCTAGCCATAAGCTAGGGGAGCCCTAGCCTTAGCCTAAGACTAGGGGTGCCCTAGCCTAAGCCTAGGGGTGCCCTAACCTAAGCCTAGGGGTGCCCTAGCCTGAGCCTAGGGGTGCCCTAACCTGAGCCTAAGGGTGCCCTAGCCTGAGCCTAGTCGTGGCCTAGCCTTAGGCTAGGGGAGCCCTAGCCTTAGCCTAAGCCTAGGGGTGCCCTAGCCTAAGCCTAGGGGTGCCCTAGCCTAAGCCTAGGGGTGCCCTAGCCTAAGCCTAGGGGTGCCCTTGCCTAAGCCTAGGGGTGCCCTATCCTAAGCCTAGGGGTGCCGTAGCCATAGGCTAGGGGAGCCCTAGCCTTAGCCTAAGCCTATGTGTGCCCTAGCCTCAGCCTAGCGGTGCCCTAGCCTAAGACTAGTGGTGCCCTAGCCTTAGGCCTTGGGAGCCCTAGCTTTAGCCTAAGCTTAGGGGTGCCCTAGCCTAAGCCTAGGGGTGCCCTAGCCTAAGCCTAGGGGTGCCCTAGCCAAAGGCTAGGGGAGCCTTAGCCATAGGCTAGGGGAGCCCTAGCCTTAGCCTAAGACTAGGGGTGCCGTAGCCTAAGCCTAGGGGTGCCGTAGCCTAAGCCTAGGGGTTCCCCAGCCTAAGCCTAGGCGTGCCCAAGCCTAAGCCTAGGGGTGCCCTAACCTTCGGCTATGGGAGCCCTATCCTAAGCCTAAGCCTAGGGGTGCCCTAGCCTAAGCCTAGGGGTGCCCTACCCTAAGCCTAGGGGTGCTCCAGCCTTAGGCTAGGGGAGCCCTAGCCTTAGCCTAAACCTAGGGGTGCCCTAGCCTAAGCCTAGGGGTGCCCTAGCCTAAGAACAGGGGAGCCCTAACCTAAGCCAAGGGGTGCACTAGCCTGATGCTAGGGGAGCCCTTGCATTTGTCTAGCCTAGGATTGCCCTAGCCTAAGCCTTGGGGTGCCATAGCCTGATCCTAAAGGGGCCCTAGCCTTAGGCTAGGTAAGTCCTAACCTTAGCCTAAGCCTAGGGGTGCCTGAGCCTAAGCCTAGGGGTGCCCTAGCCTAAGCCTAGGGGTGCCCTAGTCTAAGCCTACGGGTGCCCAAGCCTAAGCCTAGGGGTGCCCTAACCGTAGGCTAGGGGAGCCCTATCCTAAGCCTAAGCGTAGGGGTGAACTAGCCTAAGCCTAGGGGTGCCCTAGCCTAAGCCTAGGGGTGCCCTAGCCTAAGCTTAGGGGTGCCCTAGCCTTAGGCTAGGAGAGCCCTAGCCTTATCCTAAGCCTAGGGGAGCCTGAGCCTACGCCTAGGGGTGCCCTAGCCTAAGCCTATGGGTGCCCTAGCCTAAGACTAGGGGTGCCCTAGCCATAGGCTAGGGGAGCCCTAGTCTTAGCTAAGCCAAGGGGTTTCCTAGCCTAAGCTTATGGGTGCCCTAGCTTGAGCCTAGGGGTGCCCTAGCCTAAGCCTAGGGGTGCACTAGCCTGAGGCTAGGGGAGCCGTAAACTTAGTCTAAGGCTAGGGGAGCCCTAGCGTTTGTCTAGCCTAGAATTGCCCTAGCCTAAGCCTAGGGGTGCCATATCCTGAGTCAAGGGGTGCACTAGCCTGAGGCTAGGGGAGTCGTAGCCTTAGCCTAAGCCAAGGGGTGCCCTAGCCCATGCCTAGGGGTGCCCTAGCCTTAGGCTAGGGGAGCCCTAGCCTTAGCCTAAGCCTAGGGGTGCCCTAGCCTAAACCTAGGGGTGCCCTAGCCTAAGGCTAGGGGAGCCCTAGCCTGAACCTAGGGGTGCCCTAGCCTGAGCCTAGGTGTGTCCTAGCCTGAGCCTAGAGGTGGCCTAGCGTTAGGCTAGGGGAGCCCTAGCCTTAGCTTAAGCCTAGGGGTGCCCTAGCCTAAGTTAGTGGTGCCCTAGCCGAAGCCTAGGGGTGCCCTAGCCTAAGCCTAGGGGTGCCCTAGCCTAAGCCTAAGGGTGCCGTAGCCATAGGCTAGGGGAGCCCTAGATTTAGCCTAAGCCTAGGTGTGCCCTAGCCTCAGCCTAGGGATGCCCTAGCCTAAGCCTAGTGGTGCCCTAGCCTTAGGCTACGGGAGCCCTAGCCTTAGCCTAAGCTTAGGGGTGCCCTAGCTTAAGCCTAGGGGTGCCCTAGCCTAAACCTAGGGCTGCTCTAGCCTTAGGCTAAGGGAGCCCTAGCCTTAGCCTAAGCCTAGGGGTGCCCTAGCCTTAGCCTAAGCCTAGGGGTGCTCTAGCCTAAGCCTAGGGGTGCCCTAGCATAAGCCTACTGGTGCCTTAGCCTGAACCTAGGGGTGCCCTAGCCTCAGCCTAAGAGTACCCTAGCCTAAGCCTAGTGGTGCCCTAGCCTTAGGCTAGGGGAGCCCGAGCCTTAGACTAAGCCTAGGGGTGCCCTAGCCTAAGCCTAGGGGTGCTCTAGCCTTAGGCTAGGGGAGCCCTAGCCTTAGCCTAAGCCTAGGGGTGCCCTAGCCTAAGCCTAGGGGTGCCCTAGCCTGAGGCTAGAGGAGCCCTAGCCTTAGCCTAAGCCTAGGGGTGCCCTAGCCTGAGCATAGTGGTGCCGTAGCCTTAGGCTAGGGGAGCCCTAGCCTTAGCCTAAGCCTAGGGGTGACCTAGCCTAAACCTAGGGGTGCCCTAGCCTAAGGCTAGGGGAGCCCTAGCCTGAACCTAGGGGTGCCCTAGCCTGAGCCTAGGTGTGCCCTAGCCTGAGCCTCGCGGTGGCCTAGCCTTAGGCTAGGGGAGCCCTAGCCTTAGCCTAAACCTAGGGGTGCTCTAGCCTTAGGCTAAGGGAGCCCTAGCCTTAGCCTAAGCCTAGGGGTGCGCTAGCCTTAGCCTAAGCCTAGGGGTGCCCTAGCCTAAGCCATGGGGTGCCCTAGCCTAAGCCTAGTAGTGCCTTAGCCTGAACCTAGGGGTGCCCTAGCCTCAGCCTAAGAGTACCCTAGCCTAAGCCTAGTGGTGCCCTAGCCTTAGGCTAGGGGAGCCCTGGCCTTAGACTAAGCCTAGGGAAGCCCTAGCCTAAGCCTAGGGGTGCTCTAGCCTTAGGCTAGGGGAGCCCTAGCCTTAGCCTAAGCCTAGGGGTGCCCTAGCCTAAGCCTAGGGGTGCCATAGCCTGAGGCTAGAAGAGCCCTAGCCTTAGCCTAAGCCCAGGGGTGCACTAGCCAAAGACTAGGGGTGCCCTAGCCTGAGCTTAGGGGTGCCGTAGCCTGAGCCTACGGGTGCCCTAGCCGGAGGCTAGGGGAGCCCTAGCGTTAGTGTAGCCTAGGATTGCCCTAGCCTAAGCCTATGGGTGCCATAGCCTGAGTCTAGAGGTGCACTAGCCTGAGGTTAGGGGAGCCGCAGCCTTAGCCTATGCCTAGGGGTGCCCTATCCTAAGCCTAGGGGTGCCCTGGCCTAAGCCTAGGGATGCCCTAGCCATAGGCTAGGTGAGCCCTAGCCTTAGTCTAAGCCCAGGGGTGCCCTAGCCTAAGCATAGGGGTGCCCTAGGCTGAGCCTAGGGGTGCCCAAGCCTTAGGCTAGGGGAGCCCTATCCTTAGCCTAAGCCTAGGGTTGCTCTAGCCTAAGCCTAGGTGTGCCCTAGCCTAAGCCTAGGGGTGCCCTAGACTAAGCCTAGGGGTGTCCTAGCCATAGGATAGGGGAGCCCTAGCCATAAGCTAGGGGAGCCCTAGCCTTAGCCTAAGACTAGGGGTGCCCTAGCCTAAGCCTAGGGGTGCCCTAGCCTAAGCCTAGGGATGCCCAAGCCTAAGCCTAGGGGTGCCCTAGCCTTAGGCTACGGGAGCCCTAGCCTTAGCCTAAGTTTAGGGGTGCCCTAGCCTAAGCCTAGGGGTGCCCTAGCCTAAGCCTAAGGGTGCCCTAGCCTAAGCCTAGGGGTGCCCTAGCCTTAGGCTATGGGAGCCCTAGCCTTAGCCTAAGTTTAGGGGTGCCCTAGCCTAAGCCTAGGGGTGCCCTAGCCTAAGCCTAGGGGTGCCCTAGCCTTAGACTATGGGAGCCCTAGCCTTAGCCTAAGTTTAGGGGTGCCCTAGCCTAAGCCTAGGGGTGCCATAGCCTAAGCATAGGGGAGCACTAGCCTTAGGTTAGGGGAGCCCTAGCCTTAGACTAAGCCTTGGGGTGCCCTAGCCTAAGCCTAGGGGAGCCCTAGCCTGAGCCTAGGGGTGCCCTAACCTGAGCCTAAGGGTGCCCTAGCCTGAGCCTAGGGGTGCCCTAGCCTAAGCCTAGTGGTGCCCTAGCCTTAAGATAGGGGAGCCCTAGCCTTAGCCTAAGCCTAGGGGTGCCCTAGCCTAAACCTAGGGGTGCCCTAGCCTAAGGCTAGGGGAGCCCTAGCCTGAACCTAGGGGTGCCCTAGCCTGAGCCTAGGTGTGTCCTAGCCTGAGCCTAGAGGTGGCCTAGCGTTAGGCTAGGGGAGCCCTAGCCTTAGCTTAAGCCTAGGGGTGCCCTAGCCTAAGTTAGTGGTGCCCTAGCCGAAGCCTAGGGGTGCCCTAGCCTAAGCCTAGGGGTGCCCTAGCCTAAGCCTAAGGGTGCCGTAGCCATAGGCTAGGGGAGCCCTAGATTTAGCCTAAGCCTAGGTGTGCCCTAGCCTCAGCCTAGGGATGCCCTAGCCTAAGCCTAGTGGTGCCCTAGCCTTAGGCTACGGGAGCCCTAGCCTTAGCCTAAGCTTAGGGGTGCCCTAGCTTAAGCCTAGGGGTGCCCTAGCCTAAACCTAGGGCTGCTCTAGCCTTAGGCTAAGGGAGCCCTAGCCTTAGCCTAAGCCTAGGGGTGCCCTAGCCTTAGCCTAAGCCTAGGGGTGCTCTAGCCTAAGCCTAGGGGTGCCCTAGCATAAGCCTACTGGTGCCTTAGCCTGAACCTAGGGGTGCCCTAGCCTCAGCCTAAGAGTACCCTAGCCTAAGCCTAGTGGTGCCCTAGCCTTAGGCTAGGGGAGCCCGAGCCTTAGACTAAGCCTAGGGGTGCCCTAGCCTAAGCCTAGGGGTGCTCTAGCCTTAGGCTAGGGGAGCCCTAGCCTTAGCCTAAGCCTAGGGGTGCCCTAGCCTAAGCCTAGGGGTGCCCTAGCCTGAGGCTAGAGGAGCCCTAGCCTTAGCCTAAGCCTAGGGGTGCCCTAGCCTGAGCATAGTGGTGCCGTAGCCTTAGGCTAGGGGAGCCCTAGCCTTAGCCTAAGCCTAGGGGTGACCTAGCCTAAACCTAGGGGTGCCCTAGCCTAAGGCTAGGGGAGCCCTAGCCTGAACCTAGGGGTGCCCTAGCCTGAGCCTAGGTGTGCCCTAGCCTGAGCCTCGCGGTGGCCTAGCCTTAGGCTAGGGGAGCCCTAGCCTTAGCCTAAACCTAGGGGTGCTCTAGCCTTAGGCTAAGGGAGCCCTAGCCTTAGCCTAAGCCTAGGGGTGCGCTAGCCTTAGCCTAAGCCTAGGGGTGCCCTAGCCTAAGCCATGGGGTGCCCTAGCCTAAGCCTAGTAGTGCCTTAGCCTGAACCTAGGGGTGCCCTAGCCTCAGCCTAAGAGTACCCTAGCCTAAGCCTAGTGGTGCCCTAGCCTTAGGCTAGGGGAGCCCTGGCCTTAGACTAAGCCTAGGGAAGCCCTAGCCTAAGCCTATGGGTGCTCTAGCCTTAGGCTAGGGGAGCCCTAGCCTTAGCCTAAGCCTAGGGGTGCCCTAGCCTAAGCCTAGGGGTGCCATAGCCTGAGGCTAGAAGAGCCCTAGCCTTAGCCTAAGCCCAGAGGTGCACTAGCCTAAGACTAGGGGTGCCCTAGCCTGAGCTTAGGGGTGCCGTAGCCTGAGCCTACGGGTGCCCTAGCCGGAGGCTAGGGGAGCCCTAGCGTTAGTGTAGCCTAGGATTGCCCTAGCCTAAGCCTATGGGTGCCATAGCCTGAGTCTAGAGGTGCACTAGCCTGAGGTTAGGGGAGCCGCAGCCTTAGCCTATGCCTAGGGGTGCCCTATCCTAAGCCTAGGGGTGCCCTGGCCTAAGCCTAGGGATGCCCTAGCCATAGGCTAGGTGAGCCCTAGCCTTAGTCTAAGCCCAGGGGTGCTCTAGCCTAAGCATAGGGGTGCCCTAGGCTGAGCCTAGGGGTGCCCAAGCCTTAGGCTAGGGGAGCCCTATCCTTAGCCTAAGCCTAGGGTTGCTCTAGCCTAAGCCTAGGTGTGCCCTAGCCTAAGCCTAGGGGTGCCCTAGACTAAGCCTAGGGGTGTCCTAGCCATAGGATAGGGGAGCCCTAGCCATAAGCTAGGGGAGCCCTAGCCTTAGCCTAAGACTAGGGGTGCCCTAGCCTAAGCCTAGGGGTGCCCTAGCCTAAGCCTAGGGATGCCCAAGCCTAAGCCTAGGGGTGCCCTAGCCTTAGGCTATGGGAGCCCTAGCCTTAGCCTAAGTTTAGGGGTGCCCTAGCCTAAGCCTAGGGGTGCCCTAGCCTAAGCCTAAGGGTGCCCTAGCCTAAGCCTAGGGGTGCCCTAGCCTTAGGCTATGGGAGCCCTAGCCTTAGCCTAAGTTTAGGGGTGCCCTAGCCTAAGCCTAGGGGTGCCCTAGCCTAAGCCTAGGGGTGCCCTAGCCTTAGGCTATGGGAGCCCTAGCCTTAGCCTAAGTTTAGGGGTGCCCTAGCCTAAGCCTAGGGGTGCCATAGCCTAAGGATAGGGGAGCCCTAGCCTTAGGTTAGTGGAGCCCTAGCCTTAGACTAAGCCTTGGGGTGCCCTAGCCTAAGCCTAGGGGAGCCCTAGCCTGAGCCTAGGGGTGCCCTAACCTGAGCCAAAGGGTGCCCTAGCCTGAGCCTAGTGGTGGCCTAGCCTTAGGCTAGGGGAGCCCTAGCCTTAGCCTAAGCCAAGGGGTGCCCTAGCCTAAGCCTAGGGGTGCCTTAGCCTAAGCCTAGGGGTGCCCTAGCCTAAGCCTAGTGGTGCCCTAGCCTTAGGATAGGGGAGCCCTAGCCTTAGACTAAGACTAGGGGTACCCTAACCTAAGCCTAGGGGTGCCATAATCTAAGCCTAAGTTTGCTCTAGCCTTAGGCTAGGGGAGCCCTAGCCTTAGCCTAAGCCTAGGGGTGCCCTAGCCTAAGCCTAGTGGTGCCCAAGCCTAAGTCTAGGGGTGCCCTAGCCTGAGGCTAGGGGAGCCCTAGCCTTAGCCCAAGCCTAGGGGTGCCCTAGCCTAAGCCTAGGGGTGCCCTAGCCTGAGCTTAGGGGTGCCGTAGCCTGAGCCTATGGGTGCCCTAGCCTGAGGCTAGGGGAGCCCTAGCGTTAGTGTAGCCTAGGATTGCCCAAGCCTATGCCTAGGGGTGCCATAGCCTGAGTCTAGGGGTGCACTAGCCTGAGGTTAGGGGAGCCGCAGCCTTAACCTAAGCCTAGGGGTGCCCTAGCCTAAGCCTAGGGGTGCCCTAGCCTGAGCGTAGGGGTGCCGTAGCCTTAGGCTAGGGAGCCCTAGCCTTAGCCTTAGCCTAGTGGTTCCCTAGTTAAGCCTAGGGGTGCCCTAGCCTGAGGCTAGGGGAGCCCTAGCCTTAGCCTAAGCCTAGGATTGCCCTAGCCTAAGCCTAGGGTTGCCCTAGCCTAATCCTAGGGGTGCCCTAGCCTAAGCCTAGTGGTGCCCTAGCCATAGGCTAGGGGAGCCCTAGGCTTAGCCTAAGCCCAGGGGTGCACTAGCCTAAGACTAGGGGTGCCCTAGCCTGAGCTTAGGGGTGCCGTAGCCTGAACCTACGGGTGCCCTAGCCTGAGGCTTGGGGAGCCCTAGCGTTAGTGTAGCCTAGGATTGCCCTATCCTAAGCCTATGGGTGCCATAGACTGAGTCTAGAGGTGCACTAGCCTGAGGTTAGGGGAGCCGCAGCCTTAGCCTATGCCGAGGGGTGCCCTATCCTAAGCCTAGGGGTGCCCTGGCCTAAGCCTAGGGATGCCCTAGCCATAGGCTAGGTGAGCCCTAGCCTTAGTCTAAGCCCAGGGGTGCCCTAGCCTAAGCATAGGGGTGCCCTAGCCTGAGCCAAGGGGTGCCCAAGCCTTAGGCTAGGGGAGCCCTATCCTTAGCCTAAGCCTAGGGGTGCTCTAGCCTAAGCCTAGGGGTGCCCTAGCCTAAGCCTAGGGGTGCCCTAGCCTAAGCCTAGGGGTGTCCTAGCCATAGGATAGGGGAGCCCTAGCCATAAGCTAGGGGAGCCCTAGCCTTAGCCTAAGACTAGGGGTGCCCTAGCCTAAGCCTAGGGGTGCCCTAGCCTAAGCCTAGGGGTGCCCTAGACTTAGGCTATGGGAGCCCTAGCCTTAGCCTAAGTTTAGGGGTGCCCTAGCCTAAGCCTAGGGGTGCCCTAGCCTGAGACTAGGGGTGCCCTAACCTGAGCCTAAGGGTGCCCTAGCCTGAGCCTAGTCGTGGCCTAGCCTTAGGCTAGGGGAGCCCTAGCCTTAGCCTAAGCATAGGGGTGCCCTAGCCTAAGCCTAGGGGTGCCCTAGCCTAAGCCTAGGGGTGCCCTAGCCTAAGCCTAGGGGTGCCCTTGCCTAAGCCTAGGGTGCCCTCGCCTAAGCCTAGGGGTGCCGTAGCCATAGGCTAGGGGAGCCCTAGCCTTAGCCTAAGCCTAGGTGTGCCCTAGCCTCAGCCTAGAGGTGCCCTAGCCTAAGACTAGTGGTGCCCTAGCCTTAGGCCTTGGGAGCCCTAGCTTTAGCCTAAGCTTAGGGGCGCCCTAGCTTAAGCCTAGGGGTGCCCTAGCCAAAGCATAGGGGTGCCCTAGCCTAAGCCTAGGGGTGCCCTAGCCTAAGCCTAGGGGTGCCCTAGCCAAAGGCTAGGGGAGCCCTAGCCATAGGCTAGGGGAGCCCTAGCCTTAGCCTAAGACTAGGGGTGCCGTAGCCTAAGCCTAGGGGTGCCGTAGCCTAAGCCTAGGGTTTCCCCAGCCTAAGCCTAGGGGTGCCCAAGCCTAAGCCTAGGGGTGCCCTAACCTTCGGCTAGGGGAGCCCTATCCTAAGCCTAAGCCTAGGGGTGCCCTAGCCTAAGCCTAGGGGTGCCCTACCCTAAGCCTAGGGGTGCTCCAGCCTTAGGCTAGGGGAGCCCTAGCCTTAGCCTAAACCTAGGGGTGCCCTAGCTTAAGCCTAGGGGTGCCCTAACCTAAGAATAGGGGAGCCCTAACCTAAGCCAAGGGGTGCACTAGCCTGATGCTAGGGGAGCCCTAGCATTTGTCTAGCCTAGGATTGCCCTAGCCTAAGCCTTGGGGTGCCATAGCCTGATCCTAGAGGGGCCCTAGCCTTAGGCTAGGTAAGTCCTAACCTTAGCCTAAGCCTAGGGGTGCCCTAGCCTAAGCCTAGGGGTGCCCTAGTCTAAGCCTACGGGTGCCCAAGCCTAAGCCTAGGGGTGCCCTAACCGTAGGCTAGGGGAGCCCTATCCTAAGCCTAAGCGTAGGGGTGAACTAGCCTAAGCCTAGGGGTGCCCTAGCCTAAGCCTAGGGGTGCCCTAGCCTAAGCTTAGGGGTGCCCTAGCCTTAGGCTAGGAGAGCCGTAGCCTTATCTTAAGCCTAGGGGAGCCTGAGCCTACGCCTAGGGGTGCCCTGGCCTAAGCCTATGGGTGCCCTAGCCTAAGACTAGGGGTGCCCTAGCCATAGGCTAGGGGAGCCCTAGCCTTAGCTAAGCCTAGGGGTTTCCTAGCCTAAGTTTATGGGTGCCCTAGCCTGAGCCTAGGGGTGCCCTAGCCTGAGCCTAGGGATGCACTAGCCTGAGGCTAGGGGAGCCGTAGCCTTAGTCTAAGGCTAGGGGAGCCCTAGCGTTTGTCTAGCCTAGAATTGCCCTAGCCTAAGCCTAGGGGTGCCATAGCCTGAGTCAAGGGGTGCACTAGCCTGAGGCTAGGGGAGCCGTAGCCTTAGCCTAAGGCAAGGGGAACCCTAGCTTAAGCCTAGGGGTGCCTAGCCTAAGCCTAGGGGTGCCCTAGCCCATGCCTAGGGGTGCCCTAGCCTTAGGCTAGGGGAGCCCTAGCCTTAGCCTAAGCCTAGGGGTGCCCTAGCCTAAACCTAGGGGTGCCCTAGCGTAAGGCTAGGGGAGCCCTAGCCTGAACCTAGGGGTGCCCTAGCCTGAGCCTAGGTGTGCCCTAGCCTGAGCCTAGAGGTGGCCTAGCCTTAGGCTAGGGGAGCCCTAGCCTTAGCCTAAGCCTAGGGGTGCCCTAGCCTAAGTTAGTGGTGCCCTAGCCGAAGCCTAGGGGTGCCCTAGCCTAAGCCTAGGGGTGCCCTAGCCTAAGCCTAAGGGTGCCGTAGCCATAGGCTAGGGGAGCCCTAGATTTAGCCTAAGCCTAGGTGTGCCCTAGCCTCAGCCTAGGGATGCCCTAGCCTAAGCCTAGTGGTGCCCTAGCCTTAGGCTACGGGAGCCCTAGCCTTAGCCTAAGCTTAGGGGTGCCTTAGCCTAAGCCTAGGGGTGACCTAGCCTAAACCTAGGGGTGCCCTAGCCTAAGGCTAGGGGAGCCCTAGCCTGAACCTAGGGGTGCCCTAGCCTGAGCCTAGGTGTGCCCTAGCCTGAGCCTCGCGGTGGCCTAGCCTTAGGCTAGGGGAGCCCTAGCCTTAGCCTAAGCCTAGGGGTGCCCTAGCCTAAGCTAGGGGTGCCCTAGCCTAAACCTAGGGGTGCCCTAGCCTCAGCCTAGGGGTGCCCTAGCCTAAGCGAAGTGGTGCCCTAGCCTTAGGCTATGGGAGCCCTAGCCTTACCTTAAGCTTAGGGGTGCCCTAGCTTAAGCCTATGGATGCCCTATCCTAAACTTAGGGCTGCTCTAGCCTTAGGCTAAGGGAGCCCTAGCCTTAGCCTAAGCCTAGGGGTGCCCTAGCCTTAGCCTAAGCCTAGGGGTGCCCTAGCCTAAGCCTAGGGGTGCCCTAGCCTAAGCCTAGGGGTGTCCTAGCCATAGGATAGGGGAGCCCTAGCCATAAGCTAGGGGAGCCCTAGCCTTAGCCTAAGACTAGGGGTGCCCTAGCCTAAGCCTAGGGGTGCCCTAGCCTAAGCCTAGGGGTGCCCTAGCCTTAGGCTATGGGAGCCCTAGCCTCAGCCTAAGTTTAGGGGTGCCCTAGCCTAAGCCTAGGGGTACCCGAGCCTAAGCTTAGGGGTGCCCTAGCCTAAGCCTAGGGGTGCCCTAGCCTTAGGCTATGGGAGCCCTAGCCTTAGCCTAAGTTTAGGGGTGCCCTAGCCTAAGCCTAGGGGTGCCCTAGCGTAAGCCTAGGGGTGCCCTAACCTTAGGCTATGGGAGCCCTAGCCTTAGCCTAAGTTTAGGGGTGCCCTAGCCTAAGCCTAGGGGTGCCCTAGCCTAAGCATAGGGGAGCCCTAGCCTTAGGCTAGTGGAGCCCTAGCCTTAGCCTAAGCCTTGGGGTGCCCTAGCCTAAGCCTAGGGGAGCCCTAGCCTGAGCCCTGGGGTGCCCTAACCTGAGCCTAAGGGTGCCCTAGCCTGAGCCTAGTGGTGGCCTAGCTTTAGGCTAGGGGAGCCCTAGCCTTAGCCTAAGCCTAGGGGTGCCCTAGCCTAAGCCTAGGGGTGCCCTAGCCTAAGCCTAGGGGTGCCCTAGCCTAAGCCTAGGGGTGCCCTTGCCTAAGCCTAGGGGTGCCCTAGCCTAAGCCTAAGGGTGCCGTAGCCATAGGCTAGGGGAGCCCTAGCCTTAGCCTAAGCCTAGTTGTGCCCTAGCCTCAGCCTAGGGGTGCCCTAGCCTAAGCCTAGTTGTGCCTTAGCCTTAGGCCATGGGAGCCCTAGCCTTAGCCTAAGCTTAGGGGTGCCCTAGCTTAAGCCTAGGGGTGCCCTAGCCTAAGCCTAGGGGTGCTCTAGCCGAAGCCTAGGGGTGCCCTACCCTAAGCCTAGGGGTGCCCCAGTCTAAGCCTAGGGGTGCCCTAGCCTAAGCCTAGGGGTGCCCTAGCCATAGGCTAGGGGTACCCTAGCCATAGGCTACGGGAGCCCTAGCCTTAGCCTAAGACTAGGGGTGCCCTAGGCTAAGCCTAGGGGTGCCCTAGCCTAAGCCTAGGGGTGCCCCAGCCTAAGCCTAGGGGTGCCCCAGCCTAAGCCTAGGGGTGCCCTACCCTAAGCCTAGGGGTGCTCCAACCTTAGGCTAGGGGAGCCCTAGCCTTAGCCTAAACCTAGGGGTGCCTTAGCCTAAGCCTAGGGGTGCCCTAGCCTAAGCCTAGGGGAGCCCTAGCCTTAGGATAGTGGAGCCCTAGCCTTAGCCTAAGCCTAGGGGTGCCCTAGCCTAAGCCTAAGGGTGCACTAGCCTGATGCTAGTGGAGCCCTAGCATTTGTCTAGCCTAGGATTGCCCTAGCTTAAGCCATGGGGTGCCATAGCCTGATCCTAGAGGGGCCCTAGCCTTAGGCTAGGGGAGTCCTAACCTTAGCCTAAGCGTAGGGGTGCCCTAGCCTAAGCCTAGGGGTGCCCTAGCTTAAGCCTAGGGGTGCCCTAGTCTAAGCCTAGGGGTGCCCAAGCCTAAGCCTAGGGGTGCCATAACCTTAGGCTGGGGGAGCCCTAGCCTAAGCCTAAGCGTAGGGGTGAACTAGCCTAAGCCTAGGGGTGCCCTAGCCTAAGCCTAGGGGTGCCCTAGCCTAAGCTTAGGGGTGCCCTAGCCTTAGGCTAGGAGAGCCCTAGCCTTATCCTAAGCCTAGGGGAGCCTGAGCCTAAGACTAGGGGTGCCCTAGCCTAAGGCTATGGGTGCCCTAGCCTAAGACTAGGGGTGCCCTAGCCTAAGCCTAGGGGTGCCCTAGCCATAGGCTAGGGGAGCCCTAGCCTTAGCTAAGCCTAGGGGTTTCCTAGCCTAAGCCTATGGGTGCCCTAGCCTGAGCCTAGGGGTGCCCTAGCCTGAGCCTAGGGGTGCACTAGCCTGAGGCTAGGGGAGCCGTAGCCTTAGCCTAAGGCTAGGGGAGCCCTAGCGTTTGTCTAGCCTAGAATTGCCCTACCCTAAGCCTAGGGGTGCCATAGCCTGAGTCAAGGGGTGCACTAGCCTGAGGCTAGGGGAGCCGTAGCCTTAGCCTTAGGCAAGGGGAGCCCTAGCTTAAGCCTAGTGGTGCCTAGCCTAAGCCTAGGGGTGCCCTAGCCCATGACTAGGGGTGCCCTAGCCTTAGGCTAGGGGAGCCCTAGCCTTTTCCTAAGCCTAGCGGTGCCCTAGCCTAAGCCTATGGGTGCCCTAGCCTGAGCATAGGGGTGCCGTAGCCTTAGGCTAGGGGAGCCCTAGCCTGAACCTAGGGGTGCCCTAGCCTGAGCCTAGGTGTGCCCTAGCCTGAGCCTCGGGGTGGCCTAGCCTTAGGCTAGGGGAGCCCTGGCCTTAGCCTAAGCCTAGGGGTGCCCTAGCCTTAGCTTAAGCCTAGGGGTGCTCTAGCCTAAGCCTAGGGGTGCCCTAGCCTAAGCCTAGTGGTGCCTTAGCCTGAACCTAGGGGTGCCCTAGCATCAGCCTAAGAGTACCCTAGCCTAAGCCTAGTGGTGCCCTAGCCTTAGGCTAGGGGAGCCCTAGCCTTAGACTAAGCCTAGGTGTGCCCTAGTCTAAGCCTAGGGGTGCCCTAGCCTAAACCTAGGGGTGCCCTAGCCTAAGACTAGGGGAGCCCTAGCCTGAACCTAGGGGTGCCCTAGCCTGAGCCTAGGTGTGCCCTACCCTGAGCCTAGGGGTGTCCTAGCCTTAGGCTAGGGGAGCCCTAGCCTTAGCCTAAGCCTAGGGGTGCCCTAGCCTAAGCTAGGGGTGCCCTAGCCTAAGCCTAGGGGTGCCCTAGCCTAAGCCTAGGGGTGCCCTAGCCTGAGGCTAGAAGAGCCCTAGCCTTAGCCTAAGCCTAGGGGTGCCCTAGCCTAAGCCTAAGGGTGCACTAGCCTGATGCTAGGGGAGCCCTAGCATTTGTCTAGCCTTGGATTGCCCTAGCCTAAGCCTTGGGGTGCCATAGCCTGATCCTAGAGGGGCCCTAGCCTTAGGCTAGGGGAGTCCTAACCTTAGCCTAAGCCTAGGGGTGCCCTAGCCTAAGCCTAGGGGTGCCCTAGCTTAAGCCTAGGGGTGCCCTAGTCTAAGCCTAGGGGTGCCCAAGCCTAAGCCTAGGGGTGCCCTAACCTTAGGCTAGGGGAGCCCTAGCCTAAGCCTAAGCGTAGGGGTGAACTAGCCTAAGCCTAGGGGTGCCCTAGCCTAAGCCTAGGGGTGCCCTCGCCTAAGCTTAGGGGTGCCCTAGCCTTAGGCTAGGAGAGCCCTAGCCTTATCCTAAGCCTAGGGGAGCCTGAGCCTAAGACTAGGGGTGCCCTAGCCTAAGGCTATGGGTGCCCTAGCCTAAGACTAGGGGTGCCCTAGCCTAAGCCTAGGGGTGCCCTAGCCATAGGCTAGGGGAGCCCTAGCCTTAGCTAAGCCTAGGGGTTTCCTAGCCTAAGCCTATGGGTGCCCTAGCCTGAGCCTAGGGGTGCCCTAGCCTGAGCCTAGGGGTGCACTAGCCTGAGGCTAGGGGAGCCGTAGCCTTAGCCTAAGGCTAGGGGAGCCCTAGCGTTTGTCTAGCCTAGAATTGCCCTACCCTAAGCCTAGGGGTGCCATAGCCTGAGTCAAGGGGTGCACTAGCCTGAGGCTAGGGGAGCCGCAGCCTTAGCCTAAGGCAAGGGGAGCCCTAGCTTAAGCCTAGTGGTGCCTAGCCTAAGCCAAGGGGTGCCCTAGCCCATGCCTAGGGGTGCCCTAGCCTTAGGCTAGGGGAGCCCTAGCCTTTTCCTAAGCCTAGCGGTGCCCTAGCCTAAGCCTATGGGTGCCCTAGCCTGAGCATAGGGGTGCCGTAGCCTTAGGCTAGGGCAGCCCTAGCCTTAGCCTAAGCCTAGTGGTGCCCTAGCCTAAGCCTAGGGGTGCCCTAGCCTAAGGCTAGGGGAGCCCTAGCCTGAACCTAGGGGTGCCCTAGCCTGAGCCTAGGTGTGCCCTAGCCTGAGCCTCGGGGTGGCCTAGCCTTAGGCTAGGGGAACCCTAGCCTTAGCCTAAGCCTAGGGGTGCCCTAGCCTTAGCTTAAGCCTAGGGGTGCTCTAGCCTAAGCCTAGGGGTGCCCTAGCCTTAACCTAGTGGTGCCTTAGCCTGAACCTAGGGGTGCCCTAGCATCAGCCTAAGAGTACCCTAGCCTAAGCCTATTGGTGCCCTAGCCTTAGGCTAGGGGAGCCCTAGCCTTAGACTAAGCCTAGGTGTGCCCTAGCCTAAGCCTAGGGGTGCCCTAGCCTAAACCTAGGGGTGCCCTAGCCTAAGACTAGGGGAGCCCTAGCCTGAACCTAGGGGTGCCCTAGCCTGAGCCTAGGTGTGCCCTACCCTGAGCCTAGGGGTGTCCTAGCCTTAGGCTAGGGTCGCCCTAGCCTTAGCCTAAGCCTAGGGGTGCCCTAGCCTAAGCTAGGGGTGCCCTAGCCTAAGCCTAGGGGTGCCCTAACCTAAGCCTAGGGGTGCCCTAGCCTGAGGCTAGAAGAGCCCTAGCCTTAGCCTAAGCCTAGGGGTGCCCTAGCCTAAGCCTAGGGGTGCCCTAGCCTGAGCTTAGGGGTGCCGTAGCCTGAGCCTATGGGTGCCATAGCCTGAGTCTAGGGGTGCATTAGCCTGAGTTTAGGGGAGCCGCAGCCTTAGCCTAAGCCTAGGGGTTCCCTAGCCTAAGCCTAGGGGTGCCCTAGCCTGAGCTTAAGGGTGCCGTAGCCTTAGGCTAGGGGTGCCCTAGCCTGAGGTTAGGGCAGCCCTAGCCTTAGCCTAAGCCTAGGATTGCCCTTGCCCAAGCCTAGGGGTGCCCTAGCCTGAGCCTAGGGGTGCCTTAGCCTTAGGCTAAGAGAGCCCTAGCCTTAGCCTAGGGGTCCCCTAGCCTAAGCCTAGGGGTGTCCTATTCCGAGCCTAGGGGTGCCATAGCCTGAGTCTACGGGTGCCCTAGCCTGAGGCTAGGGGAGCCCTAGCCTTAGTCTAGCCTAGGATTGCGCTAGCCTAAACCTAGGGGTGCCCTAGCCTAAGCCTAGCGGTGCCCTAGCCTGAGCCTCGGGGTGCCTTAGCCTTAGGCGTGGAGAGGCCTAGCCTTAGCCTAAGCCTCGGGGTGCCCTAGCCTAAGCCTAGGGATGCTTAACCTAAGGCTAGGGGTGCCCTAGCCTAAGACTAGGCGTGCCCTAGCCTAAGTCTAGGGGTGCCCTAGCCTAAGCCTAGGGGTGCCCTAGCCTTAGGCTAGATGAACCCTAGCCTTAGCCTAAGCCTAGGGGTGCCCTAACCTAAGTCTAGGGGTGCCCTAGCCTTAGGCTAGGGGTGCCCTAGCCTTAGGCTAGGGGTGCCCTAGCCTTAGGCTGGGGAGCCCTAGCCTTAGCCTAAGCCTAGAGGAGCCCTAGCCTAAGCCTAGGGGTGCCCTAACCTATGCTAGGGGTCCCCTAGCCTAAGCCTAGGGGTGCCCAAGCCTAAGCCTAGGGGTGAGCTAGCCTGAGCCTAAGGGTGCCCTAGCCTGAGCCAACGGGTGCCCTAGCCTGAGGTTAGGGGAACCCTAGCCTTAGTCTAGCCTAGGATTGCCCAAGCCTAAGCCTAGGGGTGCCCTAGCCTGAGCCTAGGGGTTCCCTAGCCTAAGCCTAGGGGTGCCCTAGCTTAAGGCAAGGGGTGCCCTAAGCTAAGACTAGGGGTGCCCTAGCCGAAGACTAGGGGTGCCCTAGCCTAAGCCTAGAGGTGCCCTAGCCTGAGGCTATGGGAGCCCTAGCCTTAGCCTAAGCCTAGGGGAGCTCTAGCCTAAGCTTAGGGGTGCCCTAGACTAAGCCTAGGCGTGCCCTGGCCTAAGCCTAGGGGTGCCCTATCCTAAGCCTAGGGGTGCCCTAGCCTAAGCCTAGGGGTGCCCTAGCCTAAGCCTAGGGGTGCCGTAGCCATAGGCTAGGGGAGCCCTAGCCTTAGCCTAAGCCTAGGTGTGCCCAAGCCTCAGCCTAGGGGTGCCCTAGCCTAAGCCTAAGGGTGTCCTAGCCTAAGCCTAGGGGTGCCCTAGCCTAAGCCTAGTGGTGCCCTAGCCTTAGGCTATGGGAGCCCTAGCCTTAGCCTAAGCTTAGGGGTGCCCTAGCTAAAGCCTAGGGGTGCCCTAGCCTAATCCTAGGGCTGCTCTAGCCTTAGGCTAAGGGAGCCCTAGCCTTAGCCTAAGCCTAGGGGTGCCCTAGCCTTAGCCTAAGCCTAGGGGTGCCCTAGCCTAAGCCTAGGGGTGCCCTAGCCCAAGCCTAGGGATGCCCTACTTTGAGCCTAGGGGTGCCCTAGCCTGAGGCTAGAGGAGCCCTAGCCTTAGCCTAAGTCTAGGGGTTCCCTAGAATAAGCCTAGGGGTGCATTAGCCTCAGCCTAAGAGTGCCCTAGCCTAAGCCTAGTGGTGGCCTAGCCTTAGGCTAGGGGAGCCCTAGCCTTAGACTAAGCCTAGGGGTGCCCTAGCCTAAGCCTAGGGGTGCTCTAGCCTTAGGCTAGGGGAGCCCTAGCCTTAGCTTAAGCCTTGGGGGCCCTAGCCTAAGCCTAGGGGTGCCCTAGCCTAAGCCTAGGGGTGCCCTAGCCTGAGCTTAGCGGTGCCGTAGCCTGAGCCTACGGGTGCCCTAGCCTGAGGCTAGGGGAGCCCTAGCCTTAGCCTTAGCCAAGGGGTTCCCTAGTTAAGCCTACGGGTTCCCTAGCTTGAGCCTAGGGGTGCGCTAGCCTGAGGTTAGGGGAGCCCTAGCATTAGCCTAAGCCTAGGATTGCCCTAGCCTAAGCCTAGGGGTGGCGTAGCCTGAGCCTAGATGTGCCTTAGCCTTAGGCTAAGAGAGCCCTAGCCTTAGCCTAGGGGTGCCCTAGCCTAAGCCTAGGGGTGCCCTAGCCTTAGGCTAGGGGAGCCCTAGCCTAAGCCTAAGCCTAGGGGTGCCCTAGCCTAAGCCTCGGGGTGCCCTAGCCTAAGCCTAGGGGTGTCCTATTACGAGGCTAGGGGTGCCATAGCCTTTGTCTACGGGTGCCCTAGCCTGAGGCTAGAGGAGTCCTAGCCTTAGTCTAGCCTTGGATTGCCCTAGCCTAAGCCTAGGGGTACCCAAGCCTAAGCCTAGGGGTGCCCTAGCCTAAGCCTAGGGATGCTTAGCCTAAGGCTAGGGGTGCCCTAGCCTAAGAATAGGGGTGCCCTAGCCTAAGCCTAGGGGTGCCCTAACCTAAGCCTAGGGGTGCCCTAGCCTCAGGCTAGATGAACCCTACCCTTAGCCTAAGCCTAGGGGTGCCCTAGCCTAAGCCTAGGGGTGCCCTAACCTAAGTCTAGGGGTGCCCTAGCCTTAGGCTAGGGGTGCCCTACCCTTAGGCTAGGGGAGCGCTAGCCTTAGCCTAAGCCTAGAGGAGCCCTAGCCTAAGCCTAGGGGTGCCCTAACCTAAGTCTAGGGGTCCCCTAGCCTAAGCCTAGGGGTGCCCTAGCCTAAGCCTAGGGGTGCCCTAGCCTGAGCCTAGGGGTGCCCTAGCCTGAGCCTAGGGGTGCCCTAGCCTGAGCCAACGGGTGCCCTAGGCTGAGGTTAGCGGAGCCATAGCCTTAGTCTAGCCTATGATTGCCCTAGCCTAAGCCTAGGGGTGCCCTAGCCTGAGCCTAGGGGTGCCCTAGCCTAAGCCTAGGGGTGCCCTAGCCTAAGGCTAGGGGTGCCCTACCCTAAGACTAGGGGTGCCCTAGCCTAAGACTAGGGGTGCCCTAGCCTAAGTGTATTGGTGCCCTAGTCTAAGCCTAGGGGTGTCCTAGCCTGAGGCTATGGGAGCCCTAGCCTTAGCCTAAGCCTAGGGGAGCCCTAGCCTAAGCCTATGGGTGCCCTAGCCTAAGCCTAGGGGTGCCCTAGCCTTAAGGTAGGGAAGCCCTAGCCTAGCCTAAGCCTAGAGGTGCTCTAGCGTAAGCCTAGGGGTGCCCTAGCCTAAGCCTAGGGGTGCCATAGCCTGAGTCTAGGGGTGCAATAGCCTGAGGTAGGGGAGCCGTAGACTTAGCCTAAGCCTAGGGGTGCCCTAGCCTAAGCCTAGGGGTGCCCTAGCCTGAGCCTAGGGGTGTCCTAGCCTTAGGGTAGGGGAGCCCTAGCCTTAGTCGAAGCCTAGGGGTGCCCTAGCCTAAGCTAGGGGTGCCCTAGCCTAAGCCTAGGGGTGCCCTAGCCTAAGCCTAGGGGTGCCCTAGCCTAAGCCTAGGGGTGCCCTAGCCTAAGCCTAGTGGTGCCTTAGTCTGAACCTAGGGGTGCCCTAGCCTCATCCTAAGAGTACCCTAGCCTAAGCCTAGTCTTGCCCTAGCCTTAGGCTAGGGGAGCCCTAGCCTTAGACTAAGCCTAGGAGTGCCCTAGCCTAAGCCTAGGGGTGCTCTAGCCTTAGGCTAGGGGAGCCCTAGCCTTAGCCTAAGCCTAGGTGTGCCCTAGCCTAAGCCTAGGGGTGCCCTAGCCTAAGCCTAAGGGTGCCCTAGCCTGAGCTTAGGGGTGCCATAGCCTGAGCCTATGGGTGCCATAGCCTGAGTCTAGGGGTGCATTAGCCTGAGTTTAGGGGAGCCGCAGCCTTAGCCTAAGCCTAGGGGTGCCCTAGCCTAAGCCTAGGGGTGCCCTAGCCTGAGCTTAAGGGTGCCGTAGCCTTAGGCTAGGGGAGCCCTAGCCTTAGCCTTAGCCTAGGGTTTCCCTAGTTAAGCCTAGGCGTGCCCTAGCCTTAGCCTAGGGGTGCCCTAGCCTGAGGTTAGGGGAGCCCTAGCCTTAGCCTAAGCCTAGGATTGCCCTTGCCTAAGCCTAGGGGTGCCCTAGCCTGAGCCTAGGGGTGCCTTAGCCTTAGGCTAAGAGAGCCCTAGCCTTAGCCTAGGGGTCCCCTAGCCTAAGCCTAGGGGTGTCCTATTCCGAGCCTAGGGGTGCCATAGCCTGAGTCTACGGGTGCCCTAGCCTGAGGCTAGGGGAGTCCTAGCCTTAGTCTAGCCTAGGATTGCCCTAGCCTAAGCCTAGGGGTGCCCTAGCCTAAGCCTAGGGGTGCCCTAGCCTGAGCCTGGGGGTGCCTTAACCTTAGGCGCGGAGAGGCCTAGCCTTAGCCTAAGCCTCGGGGTGCCCTAGCCTAAGCCTAGGGATGCTTAGCCTAAGGCTAGGGGTGCCCTAGCCTAAGACTAGGCGTGCCCTAGCCTAAGTCTTGGGGTGCCCTAGCCTAAGCCTAGGGGTGCCCTAGCCTTAGGCTAGATGAACCCTAGCCTTAGCCTAAGCCTAGGGGTGCCCTAACCTAAGTCTAGGGGTGCCCTAGCCTTAGGCTAGGGGTGCCATAGCCTTAGGCTAGGGGAGACCTAGCCTTAGCCTAAGCCTAGAGTAGCCCTAGCCTAAGCCTAGGGGTGCCCTAACCTATGCCTAGGGGTCCCCTAGTCTAAGCCTAGGGGTGCCCAAGCCTAAGACTAGGGGTGCGCTAGCCTGAGCCTAAGGGTGCCCTAGCCTGAGCCAAGGGGTGCCCTAGCCTAAGCCTAGGGGTGCCCTAGCTTAAGGCAAGGGGTGCCCTAGGCTAAGACTAGGGGTGCCCTATCCTATGCCTAGGGGTGCCCTAGCCTAAGCCTAGGGGGGCCCTAGCCTAAGCCTAGGGGTGCCGTAGCCATAGGCTAGGGGAGCCCTAGCCTTAGCCTAAGCCTAGGTGTGCCCTAGCCTCAGCCTAGGGGTGCCCTAGCCTAAGCCTAAGGGTGTCCTAGCCTAAGCCTAGGGGTGCACTAGCCTAAGCCTAGGGGTGCCCTAGCCTTAGGCTATGGGAGCCCTAGCCTTAGCCTAAGCTTAGGGGTGCCCTAGCTAAAGCCTAGGGGTGCCCTAGCCTAATCCTAGGGCTGCTCTAGCCTTAGGCTAAGGGAGCCCTAGCCTTAGCCTAAGCCTAGGGGTGCCCTAGCCTTAGCCTAAGCCTAGGGGTGCCCTAGCCTTAGCCTAAGCCTAGGGGTGCCCTAGCCTAAGCCTAGGGGTGCCCTAGCCTAAGCCTAGGGGTGCCCTAGCCTGAGCCTAGGGGTGCCCTAGCCTGAGGCTAGGGGATCCCTAGCCTTAGCCTAAGCCTAGGGGTTCCCTAGAATAAGCCTAGGGGTGCCCTAGCCTCAGCCTAAGAGTGCCCTAGCCTAAGCCTAGTGGTGGCCTAGCCTTAGGCTAGGGGAGCCCTCGCCTTAGACTAAGCCTAGGGGTGCCGTAGCCTAAGCCTAGGGTGCTCTAGCCTTAGGCTAGGGGAGCCCTAGCCTTAGCCTAAGCCTAGGGGGGCCCTAGCCTAAGCCTAGGGGTGCCCTAGCCTAAGCCTAGGGGTGCCCTCCCTGAGCCTACGGGTGCCCTAGCCTGAGGTTAGGGGAGCCCTAGCCTTAGCCTAAGCCTAGGATTGCCCTAGCCTAAGCCTAAGGGTGCCGTAGCCTGAGCCTAGGGGTGCCTTAGCCTTAGGCTAAGAGAGCCCTAGCCTTATCCTAGGGGTGCCGTAGCCTAAGCCTAGGGGTGCCCTAGCCTAAGCCTCGGGGTGCCCTAGCCTAAGCCTAGGGGTGTCCTATTCTGAGCCTAGGGGTGCCATAGCCTGAGTCTACGGGTGCCTTAGCCTGAGGCTAGAGGAGTCCTAGCCTTAGTCTAGCCTTGGATTGCCCTAGCCTAAGCCTAGGGGTACCCTAGCCTGAGCCTGGGGGTGCCTTAGCCTTAGGCGCGGAGAGGCCTAGCCTTAGCCTAAGCCTCGGGGTGCCCTAGCCTAAGCCTAGGGATGCTTAGCCTAAGGCTAGGGGTGCCCTAGCCTAAGACTAGGGGTGCCCTAGCCTAAGCCTAGGGGTACCCTAACCTAAGCCTAGGGGTGCCCTAGCCTAAGCCTAGGGGTGCCCTAGCCTTAGGCTAGGGGTGCCCTACCCTTAGGTTAAGGGAGCCCTAGCCTTAGCCTAAGCCTAGAGGAGCCCTAGCCTAAGCCTAGGGGCGCCCTAAGCTAAGCCTAGGGGTCCCCTAGCCTAAGCCTAGGGGTGCCCTAGCCTAAGCCTAGGGGTGCCCTAGCCTAAGCCTAGGCGTGCCCTAGCCTGAGCCTAGGGGTGCCCTAGCCTGAGCCAACGGGTGCCCTAGGCTGAGGTTAGGGGAGCCATAGCCTTAGTCTAGCCTATGATTGCCCTAGCCTAAGCCTAGGGGTGCCCTAGCCTGAGCCTAGGGGTGCCCTAGCCTAAGCCTAGGGGTGCCCTAGCCTAAGGCTACGGGTGCCCTACCCTAAGACGAGGGGTGCCCTAGCCTAAGACCAGGGGTGCCCTAGCCTAAGTGTAGGGGTGCCCTAGTCTAAGCCTAGGGGTGCCCTAGCCTTAAGGTAGGGAAGCCCTAGCCTAGCCTAAGCCTAGAGTTGCTCTAGCGTAAGCCTAGGGGGGCCCTAGCCTAAGCCTAGGGGTGCCATAGCCTGAGTGTAGGGGTGCAATAGCCTGAGGTTAGGGGAGCCGTAGACTTAGCCTAAGCCTAGGGGTGCCCTAGCCTAAGCCTAGGGGTGCTCTAGCCTAAGCCTAGGGGTGCCATAGCCTGAGTCTAGGGGTGCCCTAGCCTGAGCTTAGGGGTGCTGTGGCCTTAGGCTAGGGGAGCCCTAGCCTTAGGCTTAGCCTAGGGGTTCCCTAGTTAAGCTAGGGGTGCCCTAGCCTGAGCCTAGGTGTGCCCTAGCCTAAGCCTAGGGGTGCCATAGCCTGAGTCTAGGGGTGCCCTAGCCTGAGCTTAGGGGTGCTGTGGACTTAGGCTAGGGGAGCCCTAGCCTTAGGCTTAGCCTAGGGGTTCCCTAGTTAAGCTAGGGGTGCCCTAGCCTGAGCCTAGGGGTGCCCTAGCCTGAGGCTAAGGGAGCCCTAGCCTTAGCCTAAGCCTAGGATTGCCCTAGCCTAAGCCTAGGGGTGCCCTAGCCTGAGCCTAGGGGTGCCTTAGCCTTAGGCTAGGGGAGCCCTAGCCTTAGCCTAAGCCTAGGGGTGCCCTAGCCTAAGCCTTGGGGTGCCCTAGCCTAAGCCTACGGGTGTCCTAGTCCGAGCCTAGGGGTGCCATAGCCTGAGTCTACAGGTGCCCTAGCCTGAGGCTAGGGGAGCCCTAGCCTTAGTCTAGCCTAGGATTGCCCTAGCCTAAGCCTAGGGGTGCCCTAGCCTAAGCCTAGGGGTGCCCTAGCCTGAGCGTGGGGGTGCCTTAGGCTTAGGCGAGGAGAGGCCTAGCCTTAGCCTAAGCCTCGGGGTGCCCTAGCCTAAGCCTAGGGGTGCTTAGCCTAAGGCTAGGGGTGCCCTAGCCTAAGAGTAGGGGTGCCCTAGCCTAAGTCTAGGGGTGCCCTAGCCTAAGCCTAGGGGTGCCCTAGCCTTAGGCTAGAGGAACCCTAGCCTTAGCCTAAGCCTAGGGGTGCCCTAGCCTAAGGCAAGGGGTGACCTACCCTAAGCCTAGGGGTGCCCTAACCTTAGGCTAGGGGAGCCCTAGCCTTAACCTAAGCCTAGGGGAGCCCTAGCCTAAGCCTAGGGGTGCCGTAACCTATGTCTAGGTGTCCACTAGCCTAAGCCTAGGGGTGCCCTAGCCCAAGCCTAGGGGTGCCCTAGCCTCAGCGTAGGGGTGCCCTAGCCTTAGGCTAGGGGAGCCCTAGCCTTAGCCTAAGCTTAGGGGTGCCCTAGCCTAAGTCTAGGGGTGCCCTAGCCTGAGCCTAGGGGTGCCATAGCCTGAGCCTAAGGGTGCCCTAGCCTGAGGCAAGGGGAGCCCTAGCCTTAGTCTAGCCTAGGATTGCCCTAGCCTAAGCCTAGGGGTGCCCTACCCTAAGCCTAGGGGTGCCCTAGCCTAAGCCAAGGGGTGCTCTAGCCTTAGGTTAGGGGAGCCCTAGCCTTAGCCTAAGCCTAGGGGTGCCCTAGCCTACGCCTGGGGGGCCCTAAACTAAGCCTAGGGGTGCCCTAGCCTGAGCCTAGGGTTGCCCTATCCTGAGCCTATGGGTGCCCTACCCTGAGGTTATGGGAGAACTAGCCTTAGTCTAGCCTAGGATTGCCCTAGCCTAAGATTAGGGGTGCCATAGCCTGAGTCTAGGGGTGCACTAGCCTTAGGCTAGGGGAGCCCTAGGCTTAGCCTAAGCCTAGTGGTGCCCTAGCCTAAGCATAGGGGTGCCATAGCCTGAGTCTAGGGGTGCCTTAGCCTGAGCTTTGTGGTGCCGTAGCCTTAGGCTAGGGGAGCCCTAGCCTTAGCCTTAGCCTAGGGGTTCCCTAGTTAAGCTAGGTTGCCCTAGCCTGAGCCTAGGGGTGCCCTAGCCTGAGCTTAGGGGTGCCCTAGCCTGAGGATAGGGGAGCCCTAGCCTTAGCCTAAGCCTAGGATTTCCCTAGCCTAAGCCTAGGGGTGCCCTAGCCTGAGCATATGGGTGCCTTAGCCTTAGGCTAGGGGAGCCCTAGTCTTAGCCTAAGCCTAGGGGTGCCCTACCCTAAGCCTAGGGGTGCCCTAGCCTGAGCCTGGGTGTGCCTTAGCCTTAGGCGAGGAGAGGCCTCGCCTTAGCCTAAGCCTCGGGGTGCCCTAGCCTAAGCCTAGGGGTGCTTATCCTAAGGCTAGGGGTGCCCTAGCCTAAGACTCGGGGTGCCCTAGCCTAAGCCAAGGGGTGTCCTAGCCCAAGCCTAGGGGTGCCCTAGCTAGGCTAGAGGAACCCTAGCCTTAGCCTAAGCCTAGGGGTGCCCTAGCCTAAGGCAAAGGGTGCCCTAGCCTAAGCCTAGGGGTGCACTAGCTTTAGGCTAGGGGAGCCCTAGTCTTAACCTAAGCCTAGGGGAGCCCTAGCCTAAGCCTAGGGGAGCCCTAGCCTAAGCCTAGGGGTGCCCTAGCCTAAGCCTAGGGGTGCCCTAACCTGAGCCTAGGGGTGCCCTATCCTAAGCCTAAGGGTGCCCTAGACTGAGGTTAGGGGAGCCCTAGCCTTAGTCTAGCCTAGGATTGCCTAGCCCAAGCTTAGGGGTGCCATAGCCTGAGTCTAGGGGTGCCCTAGCCTGAGCTTAGGGGTGCCGTAGCCTTAGGCTAGGGGAGCCCTAGCCTTAGCCTTAGCCTAGGGGTTCCCTAGTTAAGCTAGGGGTGCGCTAGCCTGAGACTAGGGGTGCCCTAGCCTAAGCCTTGGGGTGCCCTAGCCTAAGCCTAGGGGTGCCGTAGCCATAGGCTAGGGGAGCCCTAGCCTTAGCCTAAGCCTAGGTGTGCCCTAGCCTCAGCCTAGGGGTGCCCTAGCCTAAGCCTAAGGGTGTCCTAGCCTAAGCCTAGGGGTGCACTAGCCTAAGCCTAGGGGTGCCCTAGCCTTAGGCTATGGGAGCCCTAGCCTTAGCCTAAGCTTAGGGGTGCCCTAGCTAAAGCCTAGGGGTGCCCTAGCCTAATCCTAGGGCTGCTCTAGCCTTAGGCTAAGGGAGCCCTAGCCTTAGCCTAAGCCTAGGGGTGCCCTAGCCTTAGCCTAAGCCTAGGGGTGCCCTAGCCTTAGCCTAAGCCTAGGGGTGCCCTAGCCTAAGCCTAGGGGTGCCCTAGCCTAAGCCTAGGGGTGCCCTAGCCTGAGCCTAGGGGTGCCCTAGCCTGAGGCTAGGGGATCCCTAGCCTTAGCCTAAGCCTAGGGGTTCCCTAGAATAAGCCTAGGGGTGCCCTAGCCTCAGCCTAAGAGTGCTCTAGCCTAAGCCTAGTGGTGGCCTAGCCTTAGGCTAGGGGAGCCCTAGCCTTAGACTAAGCCTAGGGGTGCCCTAGCCTAAGCCTAGGGTGCTTTAGCCTTAGGCTAGGGGAGCCCTAGCCTTAGCCTAAGCCTAGGGGGGCCCTAGCCTAAGCCTAGGGGTGCCCTAGCCTAAGCCTAGGGGTGCCCTAGCCTGAGCCTACGGGTGCCCTAGCCTTAGGTTAGGGGAGCCCTAGCCTTAGCCTAAGCCTAGGATTGCCCTAGCCTAAGCCTAAGGGTGCCGTAGCCTGAGCCTAGGGGTGCCTTAGCCTTAGGCTAAGAGAGCCCTAGCCTTATCCTAGGGGTGCCGTAGCCTAAGCCTAGGGGTGCCCTAGCCTTAGGCTAGGGGAGCCCTAGACTTAGCCTAAGCCTAGGGGTGCCCTAGCCTAAGCCTCGGGGTGCCCTAGCCTAAGCCTAGGGGTGTCCTATTCTGAGCCTAGGGGTGCCATAGCCTGAGTCTACGGGTGCCTTAGCCTGAGGCTAGAGGAGTCCTAGCCTTAGTCTAGCCTTGGATTGCCCTAGCCTAAGCCTAGGGGTACCCTAGCCTGAGCCTGGGGGTGCCTTAGCCTTAGGCGCGGAGAGGCCTAGCCTTAGCCTAAGCCTCGGGGTGCCCTAGCCTAAGCCTAGGGATGCTTAGCCTAAGGCTAGGGGTGCCCTAGCCTAAGACTAGGGGTGCCCTAGCCTAAGCCTAGGGGTACCCTAACCTAAGCCTAGGGGTGACCTAGCCTTAGGCTAGATGAACCCTAGCCTTAGCCTAAGCCTAGGGGTGCCCTAGCCTAAGCCTAGGGGTGCCCTAACCTAAGCCTAGGGGTGCCCTAGCCTTAGGCTAGGGGTGCCCTACCCTTAGGTTAAGGGAGCCCTAGCCTTAGCCTAAGCCTAGAGGAGCCCTAGCCTAAGCCAAGGGGTGCCCTAAGCTAAGCCTAGGGGTGCCCTAGCCTAAGCCTAGGGGTGCCCTAGCCTAAGCCTAGGGGTGCCCTAGCCTAAGCCTAGGGGTGCCATAGCCTGAGTCTAGGGGTGCCCTAGCCTGAGCTTAAGGGTGCTGTGGCCTTAGGCTAGGGGAGCCCTAGCCTTAGGCTTAGCCTAGGGGTTCCCTAGTTAAGCTAGGGGTGCCCTAGCCTGAGCTTAGGTGTGCCCTAGCCTAGCCTAGGGGTGCCATAGCCTGAGTCTAGGGGTGCCCTAGCCTGAGCTTAGGGGTGCTGTGGACTTAGGCTAGGGGAGCCCTAGCCTTAGGCTTAGCCTAGGGGTTCCCTAGTTAAGCTAGGGGTGCCCTAGCCTGAGCCTAGTGGTGCCCTAGCCATAGCCTAAGCCTAGGATTGCCCTAGCCTAAGCCTAGGGGTGCCCTAGGCTGAGCCTAGGCGTGCCTTAGCCTTAGGCTAGGGGAGCCCTAGCCTTAGCCTAAGCCTAGGGGTGCCCTAGCCTAAGCCTTGGGGTGCCCTAGCCTAAGCCTACGGGTGTCCTAGTCCGAGCCTAGGGGTGCCATAGCCTGAGTCTACAGGTGCCCTAGCCTGAGGCTAGGGGAGCCCTAGCCTTAGTCTAGCCTAGGATTGCCCTAGCCTAAGCCTAGGGGTGCCCTAGCCTAAGCCTAGGGGTGCCCTAGCCTGAGCGTGGGGGTGCCTTAGGCTTAGGCGAGGAGAGGCCTAGCCTTAGCCTAAGCCTCGGGGTGCCCTAGCCTAAGCCTAGGGGTGCTTAGCCTAAGGCTAGGGGTGCCCTAGCCTAAGAGTAGGGGTCCCCTAGCCTAAGTCTAGGGGTGCCCTAGCCTAAGCCTAGGGGTGCCCTAGCCTTAGGCTAGAGGAACCCTAGCCTTAGCCTAAGCCTAGGGGTGCCCTAGCCTAAGGCAAGGGGTGACCTACCCTAAGCCTAGGGGTGCCCTAACCTTAGGCTAGGGGAGCCCTAGCCTTAACCTAAGCCTAGGGGAGCCCTAGCCTAAGCCTAGGGGTGCCGTAACCTATGTCTAGGTGTCCACTAGCCTAAGCCTAGGGGTGCCCTAGCCCAAGCCTAGGGGTGCCCTAGCCTAAGCGTAGGGGTGCCCTAGCCTACGCCTGGGGGGCCCTAAACTAAGCCTAGGGGTGCCCTAGCCTGAGCCTAGGGTTGCCCTATCCTGAGCCTATGGGTGCCCTACCCTGAGGTTATGGGAGAACTAGCCTTAGTCTAGCCTAGGATTGCCCTAGCCTAAGATTAGGGGTGCCATAGCCTGAGTCTAGGGGTGCACTAGCCTTAGGCTAGGGGAGCCCTAGGCTTAGCCTAAGCCTAGTGGTGCCCTAGCCTAAGCATAGGGGTGCCATAGCCTGAGTCTAGGGGTGCCTTAGCCTGAGCTTTGTGGTGCCGTACCCTTAGGCTAGGGGAGCCCTAGCCTTAGCCTTAGCCTAGGGGTTCCCTAGTTAAGCTAGGGTTGCCCTAGCCTGAGCCTAGGGGTGCCCTAGCCTGAGCTTAGGGGTGCCCTAGCCTGAGGATAGGGGAGCCCTAGCCTTAGCCTAAGCCTAGGATTGCCCTAGCCTAAGCCTAGGGGTGCCCTAGCCTGAGCATATGGGTGCCTTAGCCTTAGGCTAGGGGAGCCCTAGTCTTAGCCTAAGCCTAGGGGTGCCCTACCCTAAGCCTAGGGGTGCCCTAGCCTGAACCTGGGTGTGCCTTAGCCTTAGGCGAGGAGAGGCCTCGCCTTAGCCTAAGCCTCGGGGTGCCCTAGCCTAAGCCTAGGGGTGCTTATCCTAAGGCTAGGGGTGCCCTAGCCTAAGACTCGGGGTGCCCTAGCCTAAGCCAAGGGGTGTCCTAGCCTAAGCCTAGGAGTGCCCTAGCTAGGCTAGAGGAACCTTAGCCTTAGCCAAACCTAGGGGTGCCCTAGCCTAAGGCAAGGGGTGCCCTAGCCTAAGCCTAGGGGTGCACTAGCCTTAGGATAGGGGAGCCCTAGTCTTAACCTAAGCCTAGGGGAGCCCTAGCCTAAGCCTAGGGGAGCCCTAGCCTAAGCCTAGGTGTGCCCTAGCCTAAGCCTAGGGGTGCCCTAGCCTGAGCCTAGGGGTGCCCTATCCTAAGCCTATGGGTGACCTAGACTGAGGTTAGGGGAGCCCTAGCCTTAGTCTAGCCTAGGATTGCCTAGCCCAAGCTTAGGGGTGCCATAGCCTGAGTCTAGGGGTGCCCTAGCCTGAGCTTAGGGGTGCCGTAGCCTTAGGCTAGGGGAGCCCTAGCCTTAGCCTTAGCCTAGGGGTTCCCTAGTTAAGCTAGGGGTGCGCTAGCCTGAGACTAGGGGTGCCCTAGCCTGAGGCTAGGGGAGCCCTAGCCTTAGCCTAAGCCTAGGATTGCCCTAGCCTAAGCCTAGGGGTGCCCTAGCCTGAGCCTAGGTGTGCCTTAGCCTTAGGCTAGGGTAGCCCTAGCCTTAGTCTAGCCTAGGATTGCCCAAGCCTAAGCCTAGGGGAGCCCTAGCCTTAGCCTAAGCCTAGGGGTGCCCTAGCCTAAGCCTAGGGGTGCCCTAGCCTGAGCGTGGGGGTGCCTTAGCCTTAGGCGAGGAGAGGCCTAGCCTTAGCCTAAGGCTCGGGGTGCCCTAGCCTAAGCCTTGGGGTGCTTAGCCTAAGGCTAGGGGTGCCCTAGGCTAAGACTAGGGGTGCCCTAGCGTAAGGCTAAGGGTGCCCTAGCCTAAGCCTAGGGGTGCCCTAGCCTTAGGCTAGGGGAGCCCTAGCCTTAGCCTAAGCCTGCGGGAGCCATAGCCTAAGCCTAGGGGTGCCCTAGCCTTAGGCTAGGGGAGCCCTAGCCTTAGCCTAAGCTTAGGGGTACCCTAGCCTAAGCCTAGGGGTGCCCTAGCTTGATCCTAGGGGTGCCATAGCCTGAGCCTACGGGTGCTCTAGCCTGAGGCAAGGGGAGCCCTAGCCTTAGTCTAGCCTAGGATTGCCCTAGCCTATGCCTAGGGGTGCCCTAGCCTAAGCCTAGGGGTGCCCTAGCCTAAGCCAAGGGGTGCTCTAGCCTTAGGTTAGGGGAGCCCTAGCCTTAGCCTAAGCTTAGGGGTGCCCTAGCCTAAGCCTAGGGGGGGGCCTAGCCTAAGCCTAGGGGTGACCTAGCCTGAGCCTAAGGGTGCCCTATCCTGGGCCTATGGGTGCCCTACCCTGAGGTTAGGGGAGCACTAGCCTTAGTCTAGCCGAGGATTGCCCTAGCCTAAGCTTTGGGGTGCCATAGCCTGAGTCTAGGGATGCACTAGCCTTAGGCTAGGGGAGCCTTAGGCTTAGCCTAAGCCTAGTGGTGCCCTAGCCTAAGCCTAGGGGTGCCATAGCCTGAGTCTAGGGGTGCCCTAGCCTGAGCTTTGTGGTGCCGTAGCCTTAGGCTAGGGGAGCCCTAGCCTTAGCCTTAGCCTAGGGGTTCCCTAGTTAAGCTAGGGTTGCCCTAGCCTGAGCCTAGGGGTGCCCTAGCCTGAGCCTAGGGGTGCCCTAGCCTGAGCCTAGGGGTGCCCTATCCTGTGGCTAGGGGAGCCCTAGCCTTAGCCTAAGCCTAGGATTTCCCTAGCCTAAGCCTAGGGGTGCCCTAGCCTGAGCATAGGGGTGCCTTAGCCTTAGGCTAGGGGAGCCCTAGCCTTAGCCTAAGCCTAGGGGTGCCCTAGGCTAAGCCTAGGGGTGCCCTAGCCTGAGCCTGGGTGTGCCTTAGCCTTAGGCGAGGAGATGCCTCGCCTTAGCCTAAGCCTCGAGGTGCCCTAGCCTAAACCTCGGGGTGCTTAGCCTAAGGCTAGGGGTGCCCTAGCCTAAGACCAGGGGTGCCCTAGCCTAAGACTAGGGGTGCCCTAGCCTAAGCCTAATGGTGCCCTAGCTAGGCTAGACGAACCCTAGCCTTAGCCTAAGCCTAACGGTGCCCTAGCCTTAGGCTAGGGGAGCCCTAGCCTTAACCTAAGCCTAGGGGAGCCCTAGCCTAAGCCTAGGGGTGCCGTAACCTAAGCCTAGGTGTCCACTAGCCTAAGCCTATGGGTGCCTTAGGCCAAGCCTAGGGGTGCCCTTGCCTAAGCCTAGGGGTGCCCTAGCCTTAGGCTAGGGGAGCCCTAGCCTTAGTCTAGCCTAGGATTGCCCAAGCCTAAGCCTATGGGTGCCCTAGCCTAAGCCTAGGGGTGCCCTAGCCTAAGCCAAGGGGTGCTCTAGTCCTAGGCTAGGGGAGCCCTAGCCTTAGCCTAAGCCTAGGGGTGCCCTAGCCTAAGCCTAGGGGTGCCCTAGCCTGAGCCTAGTGGTGCCCTAGCCATAGCCTAAGCCTAGGATTGCCCTAGCCTAAGCCTAGGGGTGCCCTAGCCTAAGCCAAGGGGTGCTCTAGCCTTAGGCTAGGGGAGCCCTAGCCTTAGCCTAAGCCTAGGGGTGCCTTAGCCTAAGCCTAGGGGGGCCCTAGCCTAAGCCTAGGGGTGCCCTAGCCTGAGCCTAGGGGTGCCCTATCCTGAGCCTATGGGTGCCCTAGACTGAGGTTAGGGGAGCCCTAGCCTTAGCCTTGCCTAGGATTGCCCTAGCCCAAGCTTAGGGGTGCCATAGCCTGAGTCTAGGGGTACACTAACCTTAGGCTAGTGGAGCCCTAGCCTTAGCCTAAGCCTAGGGGTGCCCTAGCCTAAGACTAGGGGTGCCCTTGCCTAAGAATAGGGGTGCCCTAGCCTAAGCCTAGGGGTGCCATAGCCTAAGCCTAGTGGTGCCTTAGCCTAATCCTAGGGGTCCCCTAGCCTAAGCCTAGGGGTGCCCCAGCCTAAGCCTAGGGGTGCCCTAGCCTAAGCCTAGGTGTGCCCAAGCCTTAGGCTAGTGGTGCCCTAGCCTAGCCTAAGCCTAGGGGTGCCCTAGCCTAAGCCTAGGGGTGCCCTAGCCTAAGCCACGGGGTGCTCTAGCCTTAGGCTAGGGTAGCCCGACGCTTAGCCTAAGCCTAGGGGTGCCCCAGCCTAAGAATAGGGGTGGCATAGCCTGAGTCTAGGGGTGCCCTAGCCTGAGCTTAGGGATGCCGTAGCCTTAGGCTAGGGAAGTCCTAGCCTTAGCCTTAGCCTATTGGTTCCCTAGTTAAGCTAGGGGTGCGCTAGCCTGAGCCTAGGGGTGCCCTAGCCTGTGGCTAGGGGAGCCCTAGCCTTAGCCTAAGCCTAGGTTTGCCCTAGCCTAAGCCTAGGGGTGCCGTAGCCTTAGCCTAGGTGTGCCTTAGCCTTAGGCTAGGGGAGCCCTAGCCTTAGCGTAAGCCTAGGGTTGCCCTAGCCTAAGCCTAGGGGTGCCCTAGCCTGAGCGTGGGGGTGCCTTAGCCTTATGCGAGGAGAACCCTAGCCTTAGCATAAGCTTCGGGGTGCCCTAGCCTAAGCCTAGGGGGGTTTAGCCAAAGGCTAGGGGTGCCCTAGCCTAAGCCTAGGGGTGCCCTAGCCTAAGCCTAGGGGTACCCTAGCCTTAGGCTAGAGGAACCCTAGCTTAGCCTAAGCCTAGGGGTGCTCTAGCCTAAGGCTAGGGGTGCCCTAGCCTAAGCCTAGGGGTGAACTAGCCTTAGGCTAGGGGAGCCCTAGCATTAGCCTAAGCCTACGGGAGCCCTAGCCTAAGCCTAGGGGTGCCCTAACCTAAGCCTAGGGGTCCCCTAGCCTAAGCCTAGGGGTGCCCTAGCCTAAGCCTAGGGGTGCCCAAGCCTAAGCCTAGGTGTGCCCTAGCCTGCGGCTAGGGGAGCCCTAGCCTTAGTCTAGCCTAGGATTGCCCTAGCCTAAGCGTAGGGGTGCCCTAGCCTAAGCCTAGGTGTGCCCTAGTCTAAGCCAAGGGGTGCTCTAGCCTTAGGCTAGGGGAGCCCTAGCCTTAGCCTAAGCCTAGGGGTTCCCTAGCCTAAGCCTAGGGGTGCCCTAGCCTGAGCCTAGGGGTGCCCTAGCCTGAGCCTATTGGTGCCCTAGCCTGAGGTTAGGGGAGCCCTAGCCTTAGTCTAAGCCTAGGGGTGCCCTAGCCTACTCCTAGGGGGGCCCTAGCCTAAGCCTAGGGGTGCCCTAGCCTGAGCCTATGGGTGCCCTACCCTGAGGTTATGGGAGCACTAGCCTTAGTCTAGCCTAGGATTGCCCTAGCCTAAGCTTAGGGTGCCATAGCCTGAGTCTAGGGGTGCACTAGCCTTAGGCTAGGGGAGCCGTAGGCTTAGCCTAAGCCTAGTGGTGCCCTAGCCTAAGCCTAGGGGTGCCATAGCCTGAGTCTAGGGGTGCCCTAGCCTGAGCTTTGTGGTGTTGTAGCCCTAGGCTATGGGAGCCCTAGCCTTAGCCTTAGCCTAGGGGTTCCCTAGTTAAGCTAGGGTTGCCCTAGCCTGAGCCTAGGGGTGCCCTAGCTTGAGCCTAGGGGTGCCCTAGCCTGAGGCTAGGGGAGCCCTAGCCTTAGCCTAAGCCTAGGATTGCCCTATCCTAAGCCTAGGGGTGCCCTAGCCTGAGCATAGGGATGCCTTAGCCTTCGGCTAGGGGAGCCCTAGCCTTAGCCTAAGCCTAGGGGTGCCCTAGCCTAAGCCTAGGGGTGCCCTAGCCTGAGCCTGGGTGTGCCTTAGCCTTAGGCGAGGAGAGGCCTCGCCTTAGCCTACGCCTCGGGGTGCCCTAGCCTAAGCCTAGAGGGTGTAAGCCTAAGGCTAGGGGTGCCCTAGCCTAAGACTAGGGGTGCCCTAGCCTAAGCCAAGTGGTGTCCTAGCCTAAGCCTAGGGGTGCCCTAGCTAGGCTAGAGGCACCCTAGCCTTAGCCTAAGCCTAGGGATGCCCTAGCCTAAGGAAAGGGGTGCCCCAGCCTAAGCCCAGGGGTGCACTATCCTTAGGCTAGGGGAGCCCTAGCCTTAACCTAAGCCTAGGGGAGCCCTAGCCTAAGCCTAGGGGAGCCCTTGCCTAAGCCTAGGGGTGCCCTAACCTAAGCTTAGGTGTCCCCTACCCTAAGCCTAGGGGTGCCCTAGCCCAAGCCTAGGGGTGCCCTAGCCTAAGCCTAGGTGTGCCCTAGCCTTAGGCTAGGGGAACCCTAACCTTAGTCTAGCCTAGGATTGCCCTAGCCTAAGCCTAGGGGTGCCTTAGCCTAAGCCTAGGGGTGCCCTAGCCTAAGCCTAGGGGAGCCCTAGCCTGAGCCTAGGGGTGCTATAGCCTGAGCCTACGGGTGCCCTAGCCTGAAGTTAGGGGAGCCCTGGCTTGAGCCTAGGGGTGCCCTAGCCTGAGGCTAGGGGAGCCCTAGCCTTAGCCTAAGCCTAGGATTGCCCTATCCTAAGCCTAGGGGTGCCCTAGCCTGAGCATAGGGATGCCTTAGCCTTCGGCTAGGGGAGCCCTAGCCTTAGCCTAAGCCTAGGGGTGCCCTAGCCTAAGCCTAGGGGTGCCCTAGCCTGAGCCTGGGTGTGCCTTAGCCTTAGGCGAGGAGAGGCCTCGCCTTAGCCTACGCCTCGGGGTGCCCTAGCCTAAGCCTAGAGGGGCTTAGCCTAAGGCTAGGGGTGCCCTAGCCTAAGACTAGGGGTGCCCTAGCCTAAGCCAAGTGGTGTCCTAGCCTAAGCCTAGGGGTGCCCTAGCTAGGCTAGAGGAACCCTAGCCTTAGCCTAAGCCTAGGGATGCCCTAGCCTAAGGCAAGGGGTGCCCCAGCCTAAGCCCAGGGGTGCACTAGCCTTAGGCTAGGGGAGCCCTAGCCTTAACCTAAGCCTAGGGGAGCCCTTGCCTAAGCCTAGGGGTGCCCTAACCTAAGCTTAGGTGTCCCCTAGCCTAAGCCTAGGGGTGCCCTAGCCCAAGCCTAGGTGTGCCCTAGCCTAAGCCTAGGTGTGCCCTAGCCTTAGGCTAGGGGAACCCTAGCCTTAGTCTAGCCTAGGATTGCCCTAGCCTAAGCCTAGGGGTGCCTTAGCCTAAGCCTAGGGGTGCCCTAGCCTAAGCCTAGGGGAGCCCTAGCCTGAGCCTAGGGGTGCCATAGCCTGAGCCTACGGGTGCCCTAGCCTGAGGTTAGGGGAGCCCTAGCCTTAGTCTAGCCTAGGATTGCCCTAGCCCAAGCTTAGGGGTGCCATAGCCTGAGTCTAGGTGTGCACTAACTTTAGGCTAGTGGAGCCCTAGCCTTAGCCTAAGCCTAGGGGTGCCCTAGCCTAAGCCTAGGGGGGGCCGAGCCTAAGCCTAGGGGTGCCCTAGCCTGAGCCTAGGTGTGCCCTATCCTGAGCCTATGGATGCCCTAGACTGAGGTTAGGGGAGCCCTAGCCTTAGTCTAGCCTAGGATTGCCCTAGCCCAAGCTTAGGAGTGCCATAGCCTGAGTCTAGGGGTCCACCAACCTTAGGCTAGTGGAGCTCTAGCCTTAGCCTAAGCCTAGGGGTGCCCTAGCCTAAGACTAGGGGTGCCCTAGCCTAAGATTAGGGGTGCCCTAGCCTAAGCCTAGGGGTGCCCTAGCCTAAGCCTAGTGGTGCCTTAGCTTAAGCCTAGGGGTCCCCTAGCCTAAGCCTAGGGGTGCCCTAGCCTAAGCATAGGGGTGCCCTATCCTAAGCCTAGGGGTGCCCTAGCCTAAGCCTACGGGTGCCCTAGCCTTAGGCTAGTGGAGCCCTAGCCTAGCCTAAGCCTAGGGGTGACCTAGCCTAAGCCTAGGGGTGCCCTAGCCTAAGCCACGGGGTGCTCTAGCTTTAGGCTAGGGGAGCCCTAGGCTTAGCCTAAGCCTAGGGGTGCACTAGCCTAAGCCTAGGGGTGCCATAGCTTGAGTCTAGGGATGCCCTAGGCTTAGACTAGGAGTGCCCTAGCCTAAGCCTAGGGGTGCCCTAGCCTTAGCCTAGGGGTGCCCTAGCCTTAGGCTAGAGGAACCCTAGCCTTACCCTAAGCCTAGGGGTGCCCTAGCCTAAGCCTAGGGGTGCCCTAGCCTTAGGCTAGGGGAGCCCTAGCCTTAGCCTAAGCCTACGGGAGCCCTAGCCTAAGCCTAAGGGTGCACTAACCTAAGCCTAGGGGTCCCCTAGCCTAAGCCTAAGGGTGCCCTAACCTAAGCCTAGGGGTGCCTTAGCCTAAGCCTAGGGCTGCCCTAGCCTTAGGCTAGGAGAGCCCTAGCCTTAGCCTAAGCTTAGGGGTGCCCTAGCCTAAGCCTAGGGGTGCCCTAGCCTGAGCCTAGGGGTGCCATAGCCTGAGCCTACGGGTGCCCTAGCCTGAGGCAAGGGGAGCCCTAGCCTTAGTCTTGCCTAGGATTTCCCGAGCCTAAGCATAGGGGTGCCCTAGCCTAAGTCTAGGGGTGCCCTAGCCTGAGCCTAGGGGTGTCCAAGTCTGAGCCGACGGGTGCCCTAGGCTGAGGTTAGGCGAGCCCTAGCCTTAGTCTAGCCTAGGATTGCCCTAGCCTAAGCCTAGGGGTTCCCTAGCCTGAGCCTAGGAGTGCCCTAGCCTAAGCCTAGGGGTGCCCTAGCCTAAGGCTAGGCATGCCCTAGCCTAAGATTGGGGTGCCCTAGCCTAAGCCTAGGGGTGTCCTAGCCTGAGGCTATGGGAGCCCTAGCCTTAGCCTAAGCCTAGGGGAGCCCTAGCCTAAGCATATGGGTGCCCTAGACTAAGCCTAGGGGTGCCCTAGCCTAAGCCTAGGGGTGCCCTAGCGTAAGCCTAGGGGTGACCTAGCCTAAGCCTAGGGGTGTCATAGCCTGAGCCTAGGTGTGCCCTAGCCTGAGCCGACGGGTGCCCTAGGCTGAGGTTAGGGGAGCCCTAGCCTTAGTCTAGCCTAGGATTACCCTAGCCTAAGCCTAGGGGTGCCCTAGACTGAGCCTACGGGTGCCCTAGCCTAAGCCTAGGGGTGCCCTAGCCTAAGGCTAGGGGTGCCCTATCCTAAGACTAGGGGTGCCCTAGCCTAAGTCTAGGGGTGCCCTAGCCTAAGACTAGGGGTGTCCTAGCCTGAGGCTATGGGAGCCCTAGCCTTAGCCTAGGGGTGCCATAGCCTGAGTCTAGGGGTGCACTAGCCTGAGGTTAGGGGAGCCGTACACTTAGCCTAAGCCTAGGGGTCCCCTAGCCTAAGCCTAGGGGTGCCCTAGCCTAAGCCTATGGGAGCCCTAGCCTAAGCCTAGGGGTGCCCTAGCCTGAGCCTAGGGGTGCCCTAGCGTGAGCCTATGGCTGCCCTAGCCTGAGGTTAGGGGAGCCCTAGCCTTAGTCTAGCCTAGGATTGCCTTAGCCTAAGCTTAGGGGTGTCATAGCCTGAGTCTAGGGGTGCACTACCCTTAGGCTAGGGGAGCCCTAGGGTTAGCCTAAGCCTAGGGGTGCTCTAGCCTAAGCCTGGGGGTGCCCTAGGCTAAGCCTAGGGGTGCCCTAGCCTGAGCTTAGGGGTGCCCTAGCCTGAGCCTACGGGTGCCCTAGCCTAAGCCTAGGGGTGCCCTAGCCTAAGACTAGGGGTGCCCTAGCCTAAGACTAGGGGTGCCCTAGCCTCAGCCTAGGGTGCTCTAGGATAAGCCTAGTGGTGCCCTAGCCTAAGCCTAGGGGTCCCCTAGCCTAAGCCTAGGGGTCGCCTAGCCTATGCCTAGGGGTGCCCTAGCCTAAGTCTAGAGGTGCCCTAGCCAAAGCCTAGGGCTGCCCTAGCCTAAACCTAGGGGTGCCCTAGCCTTCGGCTAGTGGAGCCCTAGCCTAGTCTAAGACAAGGGGTGCCCTAGCCTAAGCCTAGGGATGCCCTAGCCTAAGCCACGGGGTGCTCTAGCCTTAGGCTATGGTTGCCATAACCTCAGGCTAGGGGTGACCTAGCCTAAGCCTAAGGGTGCCCCAGCCTAAGCCTAGGGGTGCCCTAGCCTAAGCCTAGGGGTGCCCTAGCCTAAGCCTAGGGGTGCCGAAGCCATAGGCTAGGGAAGCCATAGCCTTAGCCTAAGCCTAGGTGTGCCCTAGCCTCAGCCTAGGGGTGCCCTAGCCTCAGCCTAGGGGTGCCCTAGCCTCAGCCTAGGGGTGCCCTAGCCTAAGCCTAAGGGTGCCCTAGCCTAAGCCTAGGGGTGCCCTAGCCTAAGCCTAGGGGTGCCCTAGACTAAGCCTAGGGGTGCCGTAGCCATAGGCTAGGGAACCCTAGCCTTAGCCTAAGCCTAGGTGTGCCCTAGCCTCAGCCTAGGGGTGCCCTAGCCTAAGCATAGTGGTGCCCTAGCCTTAGGCTATGGGAGCCCTAGCCTTAGCCTAAGCTTAGGGGTGCCCTAGCTTAAGCCTAGGGGTGCCCTAGCCTAATCCTAGGGCTGCTCTAGCCTTAGGCTAAGGGAGCCCCAGCCTTAGCCTAAGCCTAGGGGTTCCCTAGCCTTAGCCTAAGCCTAGGGATGACCTAGCCTAAGCCTAGGGGTGCCCTAGCCTAAACCTAGGGGTGCCCTAGCCTGAGCCTAGGGGTGCCCTAGCCTGAGGCTAGGGGAGCCCTAGCCTTAGCCTAAGCCTAGGGGTTCCCTAGACTAAGCCTAGGGGTGCCCTAGCCTCAGCCTAAGAGTGCCCTAGCCTAAGCCTAGTGGTGCCCTAGCCTTAGGCTAGGGGAGCCCTAGCCTTAGACTAAGCCTACGGGTGCCCTAGCCTAAGCCTAGGGGTGCTCTAGCCTTAGGCTTGGGGAACCCTAGCCTTAGCCTAAGCCTAGGGGGGCCCTAGACTAAGCCTAGGGGTGCCCTAGCCTAAGCCTAGGGGTGCCCTAGCCTGAGCTTAGGGGTGCCGTAGCCTGAGCCTACGGGTGCCCTAGCCTGAGGCTAGGGGATCCCCAGCATTAGTGTAGCCTAGGATTGTCCTAGCCTAAGCCTAGGGGTGCCATAGCCTGAGTCTAGGGGTGCATTAGCCTGATGTTAAGGGAGCCGCAGCCTTAGCCTAAGCCTAGGGGTGCCCTAGCCTAAGCCTAGGGGTGCCCTAGCCTGAGCTTAGGGGTGCCGTAGCTTAAGGCTAGGGGAGCCCTAGCCTTAGCCTTAGCCTAGGGGTTCCCTAGTTAAGCCTACGGGTTCCCTAGCCTGAGCCTAGGGGTGCCCTAGCCTGAGGTTAGGGGAGCCCTAGCCTTAGCCTTAGCCTAGGATTGCCCTAGCCTAAGCCTAGGGGTGCCGTAGCCTGAGCCTAGGGGTGCCTTAGCCTTAGGCTAAGAGAGCCCTAGCCTTAGCCTATGGGTGCCCTAGCCTAAGCCTAGGGGTGCCCTAGCCTTAGGCTTGGGGAGCCCTAGCCTTAGCCTAAGCCTAGGGGTGCCCTAACCTAAGCCTAGGGGTGCCCTAGCCTAAGCCTAGGGGTGTCCTATTCCGAGCCTAGGGGTGCCATAGCCTGAGTCTACGGGTGCCCTAGCCTGAGGCTAGAGGAGTCCTAGCCTTAGTCTAGCCTACGATTGCCCTAGCCTAAGCCTAGGGGTACCCTAGCCTAAGCCTAGGGGTGCCCTAGCCTGAGCCTGGGGGTTCCTTCGCGTTAGGCGTGGAGAGGCCTAGCCTTAGCCTAAGCCTCGGGGTGCCCTAGCCTAAGCCTAGGGATGCTTAGCCTAAGGCTAGGGGTACCACAGCCTAAGACTAGGGGTGCCCTAGCCTAGCCTAGGGGTGCCCTAGCCTAAGCCTAGGGGAGCCCTAGCCTAAGCCTATGGGTGCCCTAGCCTAAGCCTAGGGGTGCCCTAGCCTAAGCCTAGGGGTGCCCGAGCCTTAGCCTAAGGGTGCCCTAGCCTTAAGCTAGGGAAGCCCTAGCCTAGCCTAAGCCTAGAGGTGCCCTAGCCTAAGCCTAGGGGTGCCCTAGCCTAAGCCTAGGGGTGCCCTCATCTAAGCCTAGGGGTGCCCTAGCCTTAGGCTAGGGGTGCCCTAGCCTTAGGCTAGGGGAGCCCTAGCCTTAGCCTAAGCCTAGAGGAGCCCTAGCCTAAGCCTAGGGGTGCCCTAACCTAAGCCTAGGGGTCCCATAGCCCAAGCCTAGGGGTCCCCTAGTCTAAGCCTAGGGGTGCCCTAGCCTAAGCCTAGGGGTGCCCTAGCCTGAGCCTAGGGGTGCCCTAGTCTGAGCCGACGGGTGCCCTAGGCTGAGGTTAGGTGAGCCCTAGCCTTAGTCTAGCCTAGGATTGCCCTAGCCTAACCCTAGGGGTTCCCTAATCTGAGCCTAGGAGTGCCCTAGCCTAAGCCTAGGGGTGCCCTAGCCTAAGGCTAGGCATGCCCTAGCCTAAGACTAGGGGTGCCCTAGCCTAAGCCTAGGGGTGTCCTAGCCTGAGGCTATGGGAGCCCTAGCCTTAGCCTAAGCCTAGGGGAGCCCTAGCCTAAGCATATGGGTGCCCTAGCCTAAGCCTAGGGGTGCCCTAGACTAAGCCTAGGGGTGCCCTAGCGTAAGCCTAGGGGTGACCTAGCCTAAGCCTAGGGGTGTCATAGCCTGAGCGTAGGGGTGCCCTAGCCTGAGCCGACGGGTGCCCTAGGCTGAGGTTAGGGGAGCCCTAGCCTTAGTCTAGCCTAGGATTGCCCTAGCCTAAGCCTAGGGGTGCCCTAGCCTGAGCCTACGGGTGCCCTAGCCTAAGCCTAGGGGTGCCCTAGCCTAAGGCTAGGGGTGCCCTAGCCTAAGACTAGGGGTGCCCTAGCCTAAGTCTAGGGGTGCCCTAGCCTAAGCCTAGGGGTGTCCTAGCCTGAGGCTATGGGAGCCCTAGCCTTAGCCTAGGGGTGCCATAGCCTGAGTCTAGGGGTGCACTAGCCTGAGGTTAGGGGAGCCGTAGACTTAGCCTAAGTCTAGGGGTCCCCTAGCCTAAGCCTAGGGCTGCCCTAGCCTAAGCCTATGGGAGCCCTAGCCTAAGCCTAGGGGTGCCCTAGCCTGAGCCTAGGGGTGCCCTAGCCTGAGCCTACGGGTGCCCTAGCCTAAGCCTAGGGGTGCCCTAGCCTAAGACTAGGGGTGCCCTAGCCTAAGACTAGGGGTGCCCTAGCCTAAGCCTAGGGGTGCTCTAGCCTAAACCTAGTGGTGCCCTAGCCTAAGCCTAGGGGTCCCCTAGCCTAAGCCTAGGGGTCGCCTAGCCTATGCCTAGGGGTGCCCTAGCCTAAGTCTAGAGGTGCCCTAGCCAAAGCCTAGGGGTGCCCTAGCCTAAGCCTAGGGGTGCCCTAGCCTTCGGCTAGTGGAGCCCTAGCCTAGCCTAAGACTAGGGGTGCCCTAGCCTAAGCCTAGGGATGCCCTAGCCTAAGCCACGGGGTGCTCTAGCCTTAGGATATGGTTGCCCTAACCTCAGCCTAGGGGTGCCCTAGCCTAAGCCTAAGGGTGCCCTAGCCTAAGCCTAGGGGTGCCCTAGCCTAAGCCTAGGGGTGCCCTAGCCTAAGCCTAGGGGTGCCGAAGCCATAGGCTAGGGAAGCCATAGCCTTAGCCTAAGCCTAGTTGTGCCCTAGCCTCAGCCTAGGGGTGCCCTAGCCTCAGCCTAGGGGTGCCCTAGCCTAAGCCTAAGGGTGACCTAGCCTAAGCCTAGGGGTGCCCTAGCCTAAGCCTTGGGGTGCCCTAGACTAAGCCTAGGGGTGCCGTAGCCATAGGCTAGGGAACCCTAGCCTTAGCCTAAGCCTAGGTGTGCCCTAGCCTCAGCCTAGGGGTGCCCTAGCCTAAGCATAGTGGTGCCCTAGCCTTAAGGTATGGGAGCCCTAGCCTTAGCCTAAGCTTAGGGGTGCCCTAGCTTAAGCCTAGGGGTGCCCTAGCCTAATCCTAGGGCTGCTCTAGCCTTAGGCTAAGGGAGCCCCAGCCTTAGCCTAAGCCTAGGGGTGCCCTAGCCTTAGCCTAAGCCTAGGGATGACATAGCCTAAGCCTAGGGGTGCCCTAGCCTAAGCCTAGGGGTGCCCTAGCCTGAGCCTAGGGGTGCCCTAGCCTGAGGCTAGGGGAGCCCTAGCCTTAGCCTAAGCCTAGGGGTTCCCTAGACTAAGCCTAGGGGTGCCCTAGCCTCAGCCTAAGAGTGCCCTAGCCTAAGCCTAGTGGTGCCCTAGCCTTAGGCTAGGGGAGCCCTAGCCTTAAACTAAGCCTACGGGTGCCCTAGCCTAAGCCTAGGGGTGCTCTAGCCTTAGGCTTGGGGAGCCCTAGCCTTAGCCTAAGTCTAGGGGGGCCCTAGCCTAAGCCTAGGGGTGCCCTAGCCTAAGCCTAGGGGTGCCCTAGCCTGAGCTTAGGGGTGCCGTAGCCTGAGCCTACGGGTGCCCTAGCCTGAGGCTAGGGGAGCCCCAGCATTAGTGTAGCCTAGGATTGTCCTAGCCTAAGCCTAGGGGTGCCATAGCCTGAGTCTTGGGGTGCATTAGCCTGATGTTAAGGGAGCCGCAGCCTTAGCCTAAGCCTAGGGGTGCCCTAGCCTAAGCCTAGGGGTGCCCTAGCCTGAGATTAGGGGTGCCGTAGCTTAAGGCTAGGGGAGCCCTAGCCTTAGCCTTAGCCTAGGGGTTCCCTAGTTAAGCCTACGGGTTCCCTAGCCTGAGCCTAGGGGTGCCCTATCCTGAGGTTAGGGGAGCCCTAGCCTTAGCCTTAGCCTAGGATTGCCCTAGCCTAATCCTAGGGGTGCCGTAGCCTGAGCCTAGGGGTGCCTTAGCCTTAGGCTAAGAGAGCCCTAGCCTTAGCCTATGGGTGCCCTAGCCTAAGCCGAGGGGTGCCCTAGCCTTAGGCTTGGGGAGCCCTAGCCTTAGCCTAAGCCTAGGGGTGCCCTAACCTAAGCCTAGGGGTGCCCTAGCCTAAGCCTAGGGGTGTCCTATTCCGAGCCTAGGGGTGCCATAGCCTGAGTCTACGGGTGCCCTAGCCTGAGGATAGAGGAGTCCTAGCCTTAGTCTAGCCTACGATTGCCCTAGCCTAAGCCTAGGGGTACCCTAGCCTAAGCCTAGGGGTGCCCTAGCCAGAGCCTGGGGGTTCCTTCGCCTTATGCGCGGAGAGGCCTAGCCTTAGCCTAAGCCTCGGGGTGCCCTAGCCTAAGCCTAGGGATGCTTAGCCTAAGGCTAGGGGTACCACAGCCTAAGACTAGGGGTGCCCTAGCCTAGTCTAGGGGTGCCCTAGCCTAAGCCTAGGGGTGCCCTAGCCTTAGGCTAGAAGAACCCTAGCCTTAGCCTAAGCCTAGGGGTGCACTAGCCTGAGGCTATGGGAGCCCTAGCCTTAGCCTAAGGCTAGGGGAGCCCTAGCCTAAGCCTATGGGTGCCCTAGCCTAAGCCTAGGGGTGCCCTAGCCTAAGCCTAGGGGTGCCAGAGCCTAAGCCTAGGGGTGCCCTAGCCTTAAGCTAGGGAAGCCCTAGCCTAGCCTAAGCCTAGAGGTGCCCTAGCCTAAGCCTAGGGGTGCCCTAGCCTAAGCCTAGGGGTGCCCTCATCTAAGCCTAGGGGTGCCCTAGCCTTAGGCTAGGGGAGCCCTAGCCTTAGCCTAAGCTTAGAGGAGCCCTAGCCTAAGCCTAGGGGTGCCCTAACCTAAGCCTAGGGGTCCCATAGCCTAAGCCTAGGGGTGCCCTAGTCTAAGCCTAGGGGTGCCCTAGCCTAAGCCTAGGGGTGCCCTAGCCTGAGCCTAGGGGTGCCCTAGTCTGAGCCGACGGGTGCCCTAGGCTGAGGATAGGCGAGCCCTAGCCTTAGTCTAGCCTAGGAGTGCCCTAGCCTAAGGCTTGGGATGCCCTAGCTAAGACTAGGGGTGCCCTAGCCTAAGCCTAGGGGTGTCCTAGCCTGAGGCTATGGGAGCCCTAGCCTTAGCCTAAGCTTAGGGGAGCCCTACCCTAAGCATATGGGTGCCCTAGCCTAAGCCTAGGGGTGCCCTAGCCTAAGCCTAGGGGTGCCCTAGCGTAAGCCTAGGGTTGACCTAGCCTAAGCCTAGGGGTGTCATAGCCTGAGCCTAGGGGTGCCCTAGCCTGAGCCGACGGGTGCCCTAGGCTGAGGTTAGGGGAGCCCTAGCCTTAGTCTAGCCTAGGATTGCCCTAGCCTAAGCCTAGGGGTGCCCTAGCCTGAGCCTACGGGTGCCCTAGCCTAAGCCAAGGGGTGCCCTAGCCTAAGGCTAGGGGTGCCCTAGCCTAAGACTAGGGGTGCCCTAGCCTAAGTCTAGGGGTGCCCTAGCCTAAGCCTAGGGGTGTCCTAGCCTGAGGCTATGGGAGCCATAGCCTTAGCCTAGGGGTGCCATAGCCTGAGTCTAGGGGTGCCCTAGCCTTAGGCTAAGGGAGACCTAGGCTTAGCGTAAGCCTCGGGGTGCCCTAGCCTAAGCCTAGGGGTGCCCTAGCCTAAGCCTAGGGGTGCAATAGCCTGAGTCTAGGGGTGCTCTAGCCTGAGCTTAGGGGTGCCGTGGCCTTAGGCTAGGGGAGCCCTAGCCTTAGCCTTAGCCTAGGGGTTCCCTAGTTAAGCTAGGGGTGCCCTAGCCTGAAACTAGGGGTGCCCTAGCCTGAGGCTAGGGGAGCCCTAGCCTTAGCCTAAGCCTAGGATTACCCTAGCCAAAGCCTAGGGGTGTCTTAGCCTGAGCCTAGGGGTGCCTTAGCCTTAGGCTAGGGGAGCCCTAACCTTAGCCTAAGCCTAGGGGTGCCCTAGCCTAAGCCTAGGGGTGCCCTAGCCTAAGCCTACGGGTGTCATAGTCCGAGCCTAGGGGTGCCATAGCCTGAGTCTACAGGTGCCCTAACCTGAGGCTAGGGAAGCCCTATTCTTAGTCTAGCCTAGGATTGCCCTAGACTAAGCCTAGGGGTGAACTAGCCTGAGCGTGGGGGTGCCTTAGGCTTAGGCGAGGAGAGGCCTAGCCTTAGTCTAAGCCTCTGGGTGCCCTAGCCTAAGACAAGGGTGCCCTAGCCTAAGTCTAGGGGTGCCCTAGCCTAAGCCTAGGGGTGCCCTATCCTAAGCCTAGGGGTGCCCTAGCCTTAGGCTAGGGGAGTCCTAGCCTTAACCTAAGCCTAGGGGAGCCCTAGCCTAAGCCTAGGGGTGCCGTAACCTAAGCCTAGGTGTCCACTAGCCTAAGCCTAGGGGTGCCCTAGCCTAAGCCTAGGGGTGCCCTAGCCTTAGGCTAGGGGAGCCCTAGCCTTAGCCTAAGCTTAGGGGTGCCATAGCCTAAGCCTAGGGGTGCCCTAGCCTGAGCATAGGGGTGCCATAGCCTGAGCCTACGGGTGCCCTAGCCTGAGGCAAGGGGAGCCCTAGCCTTAGTCTAGCCTAGGATTGCCCTAGCCTAAGCGTAGGGGTGCCCTACCCTAAGCCTAGGGGTGCCCTAGCCTAAGCCAAGGGGTGCTCTAGCCTTAGGTTAGGGGAGACCTAGCCTTAGCCTAAGCCTAGGGGTGCCCTAGCCTACGCCTAGGGGGGCCCTAGCCTAAGCCTAGGGGTGCCATAGCCTGAGCCTAGGGGTGCCCTAGCCTGAGCTTTGTGGTGCCATAGCCTTAGGCTAGGGGGGCCATAGCCTTAGCCTTAGCCTAGGGGTTCTCTAGTTAAGCTAGGGTTGCCCTAGCCTGAGGCTAGGGGAGCCCTAGCCTTAGCCTAATCCTAGGATTGCCCTAGCCTAAGCCTAGGGGTGCCCTAGCCTGAGCATAGGAGGGCCTTAGCCTTAGGATAGGGGAGCCCTAGCCTTAGCCTAAGCCTAGGGGTGCCCTAGCCTAAGCCTAGGGGTGCCCTAGCCTGAGCCTGGGTGTGCCTTAGCCTTAGGCGAGGAGAGGCCTCGCCTTAGCCTAAGCCTCGGGGTGCCCTAGCCTAAGCCTAGGGGTGCTTAGCCTAAGACTAGGGGTGTCCTAGCCTAAGGCAAGGAGTGTCCTAGCCTAGGCCTAGGGGTGCCCTAGCTAGGCTAGAGGAATCCTAGCCTTAGCTTAAGCCTAGGGGTGCCCTAGCCTAAGGCAAGGGGTGCCCTAGCCTAAGCCTAGGGGTGCCCTAGCCTTAGGCTAGGGGAGCCCTAGCCTTAACCTAAGCCTAGGGGAGCCCTAGCCTAAGCCTAGGGTAGCCCTAGCCTAAGCCTAGGGGTGCCCTAACCTAAGCTTAGGTGTCCCCTAGCCTAAGCCTAGGGGTGCCCTAGCCCAAGCCTAGGGGAGCCCTAGCCTTAGTCTAGCCTAGGATTGACCTAGCCTAAGCCTAGGGGTGCCCTAGCCTAAGCCAAGGGGTGCTCTAGCCTTAGGCTAGGGGAGCCCTAGCCTTAGCCTAAGCCTAGGGGTGCCCTAGCCTAAGCCTAGGGGTGCCATAGCCTGAGCCTACGGGTGCCCGAGCCTGAGGCTAGGGGAGCCCTAGCCTTAGTCTAGCCTAGTATTGCCCTAGCCTAAGGTTAGGGGTGCCCTAGCCTAAGCCAAGGGGTGCTCTAGCCTTAGGCTACGCGAGCCCTAGCCTTAGCCTAAGCCAAGGGGTGCCCTAGCCTAAGCCTAGGGGGGGCCTAGCCTGAGCCTAGGGGTGCCCTCATCTAAGCCTAGGGGTGCCCTAGCCTTAGGCTTGGGGTGCCCTAGCCTTAGGCTAGGGGAGCCCTAGCCTTAGCCTAAGCCTAGAGGAGCCCTAGCCTAAGCTTGGGGTGCCCTAACCTAAGCCTAGGGGTCCCATAGCCTAAGCCAAGGGGTGCCCTAGTCTAAGCCTAGGGGTGCCCTAGCCTAAGCCTAGGGGTGCCCTAGCCTGAGCCTAGGGGTGCCCTAGTCTGAGCCGATGGGTGCCCTAGGCTGAGGTTAGGCGAGCCCTAGCCTTAGTCTAGCGTAGGATTGCCCTAGCCTAAGCCTAGGGGTTCCCTAGCCTGAGCCTAGGAGTGCCCTAGCCTAAGCCTAGGGATGCCCTAGCCTAAGGCTAGGGATGCCCTAGCCTAAGACTAGGGGTGCCCTAGCCAAGACTAGGGGTGCCCTAGCCTAAGTCTAGGGGTGCCCTAGCCTAAGCCTAGGGGTGCCCTAGCCTGAGGCTAGGGGAGCCCTAGCCTTAGCCTAAGCCTAGGATTACCCTAGCCAAAGCCTAGGGGTGTCTTAGCCTGAGCCTAGGGGTGCCTTAGCCTTAGGCTAGGGGAGCCCTAGCCTTAGCCTAAGCCTAGGTGTGCCCTAGCCTAAGCCTAGTGGTGCCCTAGCCTAAGCCTACGGGTGTCATAGTCCGAGCCTAGGGGTGCCATAGCCTGAGTCTACAGGTGCCCTAACCTGAGTCGAGGGGAGCCCTAGCCTTAGTCTAGCCTAGGATTGCCCTAGCCTAAGCCTAGGGGTGCCCTAGCCTGAGCGTGGGGGTGCCTTAGGCTTAGGCGAGGAGAGGCCTAGCCTTAGTCTAAGCCTCTGGGTGCCCTAGCCTAAGCCTAGGGGTGCTTAGCCTAAGGCTAGGGGTGCCCTAGCCTAAGACTAGGGGTGCCCTAGCCTAAGTCTAGGGGTGCCCTAGGCTAAGCCTAGGGGTGCCCTAGCCTAAGCCTAGGGGTGCCCTAGCCTTAGGCTAGGGGAGTCCTAGCCTTAACCTAAGCCTAGGGGAGCCCTAGCCTAAGCCTAGGGGTGCCGTAACCTAAGCCTAAGTGTCCACTAGCCTAAGCCTAGGGGTGCCCTAGCCCAAGCCTAGGGGTGCCCTAGCCTAAGCCTAGGGGTGCCCTAGCCTTAGGCTAGGGGAGCCCTCGCCTTAGCCTAAGCTTAGGGCTGCCATAGCCTAAGCCTAGGGGTGCCCTAGCCTGAGCATAGGGGTGCCATAGCCTGAGCCTACGGGTGCCCTAGCCTGAGGCAAGGGGAGCCCTATCCTTATTCTAGCCTAGGATTGCCCTAGCCTAAGCCTAGGGGTGCCCTACCCTAAGCCTAGGGGTGCCCTAGCCTAAGCCAAGGGGTGCTCTAACCTTAGGTTAGGGGAGACCTAGCCTTAGCCTAAGCCTAGGGGTGCCCTAGCCTACGCCTAGGGGGGCCCTAGCCTAAGCTTAGGGGTGCGCTAGCCTGAGCCTAGGGGTGCCCTACCCTGACGTTAGGGGAGCACTAGCCTTAGTCTAGCCTAGCATTGCCCTAGCCTAAGCTTAGGGGTGCCATAGCCTGAGTCTAGGCGTGCACTAGCCTTAGGCTAGGGGAGCCCTACGCTTAGCCTAAGCCTAGTGGTGCCCTAGCCTAAGCCTAGGGGTGCCATAGCCTGAGCCTAGGGGTGCCCTAGCCTGAGCTTTGTGGTGCCGTAGCCTTAGGCTAGGGGAGCCCTAGCCTTAGCCTTAGCCTAGGGGTTCCCTAGTTAAGCTAGGGTTGCCCTAGCCTGAGCCTAGGGGTGCCCTAGCCTGAGCCTAGGGGTGCCCTAGCCTGAGGCTAGGGGAGCCCTAGCCTTAGCCTAAGCCTACGATTGCCCTAGCCTAAGCCTAGGGGTGCCCTAGCCTGAGCATAGGAGTGCCTTAGCCTTAGGATAGGGGAGGCCTAGCCTTAGCCTAAGCCTAGGGGTGCCCTAGCCTAAGCCTAGGGGTGCCCTAGCCTGAGCCTGGGTGTGCCTTAGCCTTAGGCGAGGAGAGGCCTCGCCTTAGCCTAAGCCTCGGTGTGCCCTAGCCTAAGCCTAGGGGTACCCTAGCCTAAGCCTAGGGTGGCCCTAGCCTAAGCCTAGGGGTGCCCTAGCGTAAGCCTAGGGGTGACCTCGCCTAAGCCTAGGGGTGCCATAGCCTGAGCCTAGGGGTGCCCTAGCCTGAGCCGATGGGTGCCCTAGGCGGAGGTTAGGGGAGCCCTAGCCTTAGTCTAGACTAGGATTGCCCTAGCCTAAGCCTAGGGGTGCCCTAGCCTGAGCCTAGGGGTGCCCTAGCCTAAGGCTAGGGGTGCCCTAGCCTAAGACTAGGGGTGTCCTAGCCTAAGTCTAGGGGTGCCCTAGCCTAAGCCTAGGGGTGCCTAGCCTAAGGCTAGGGGTGCCCTAGCCTAAGGCTAGTGGTGCCCTAGCCTAAGACTAGGGGTGCCCTAGCCTAAGTCTAGGGGTGCCCTAGCCTAAGGCTAGGGGTGTCCTAGCCTGAGGCTATGGGAGCCCTAGCCTTAGCCTAAGGCTAAGGGAGCCCTAGCCTAAGCGTATGGGTACCCTAGCCTAAGCCTAGGGGTGCCCTAGCCTGAGCCTGGGTGTGCCTTAGCCTTAGGCGAGGAGAGGCCTCGCCTTAGCCTAAGCCTCGGGGTGCCCTAGCCTAAGCCTAGGGGTGCTTAGCCTAAGGTTAGGGGTGCCCTAGCCTAAGACTAGGGGTGCCCTAGCCTAAGCCAAGGGGTGTCCTAGCCTAGGCCTAGGGGTGCCCTAGCTAGGCTAGAGGAATCCTAGCCTTAGCTTAAGCCTAGGGGTGCCCTAGCCTAAGCCAAGGGGTGCTCTAGCCTTAGGCTAGGGGAGCCCTAGCCTTAGCCTAAGCCTAGGGGTGCCCTAGCCTAAGCCTATGGGTGCCATAGCCTGATCCTACGGGTGCCCGAGCCTGAGGCTAGGGGAGCCCTAGCCTTAGTCTAGCCTAGGATTGCCCTAGCCTAAGCTTAGGGGTGCCCTAGCCTAAGCCTAGGGGAGCCCTAGCCTAAGCCAAGGGGTGCTCTAGCCTTAGGCTAGGCGAGCCCTAGCCTTAGCCTAAGCCAAGCGGTGCCCTAGCCTAAACCTAGGGGGGCCCTAGCCTGAGCCTAGGGGTGCCCTCATCTAAGCCTAGGGGTGCCCTAGCCTTAGGCTAGGGGAGCCCTAGCCTTAGGCTAGGGGAGCCCTAGCCTTAGCCTAAGCCTAGAGGAGCCCTAGCCTAAGCCTTGGGGTGCCCTAACCTAAGCCTAGGGGTCCCATAGCCTAAGCCTAGGTGTGCCCTAGTCTAAGCCTAGGGGTGCCCTAGCCTAAGCCTAGGGGTGCCCTAGCCTGAGCCTAGGGGTGTCTTAGTCTTAGCCGACGGGTGCCCTAGGCTGAGGTTAGGCGAGCCCTAGCCTTAGTCTAGCCTAGGATTGCCCTAGCCTAAGACTAGGGGTTCCCTAGCCTGAGCCTAGGAGTGCCCTAGCCTAAGCCTAGGGGTGCCCTGCCTAAGGCTAGGGATGCCCTAGCCTAAGACTAGGGGTGCCCTAGCCAAGACTAGGGGTGCCCTAGCCTACGTCTAGGGGTGCCCTAGCCTAAGCCTAGGGGTGTCCTAGCCTGAGGCTATGGGAGCCCGAGCCTTAGCCTAAGCCTAGGGGTGCCCTAGCCTAAGCCTAGGGTGGCCCTAGCCTAAGCCTAGGGGTGCCCTAGCGTAAGCCTAGGGGTGACCTCGCCTAAGCCTAGGGGTGTCCTAGCCTGAGCCGACGGGTGCCCTAGGCCGAGGTTAGGGGAGCCCTAGCTTAGTCTAGCCTAGGATTGCCCTAGCCTAATCCTAGGGGTGCCCTAGCCTGAGCCTAGGGGTGCCCTAGCCTAAGGCTAGGGGTGCCCTAGCCTAAGACTAGGGGTGCCCTAGCCTAAGTCTAGGGGTGCCCTAGCCTAAGCCTAGGGGTGCCCTAGCCTAAGGCTAGGGGTGCCCTAGCCTAAGACTAGGGGTGCCCTAGCCTAAGTCTAGGGGTGCCCTAGCCTAAGCCTAGGGGTGTCCTAGCCTGAGGCTATGGGAGCCCTAGCCTTAGCCTAAGCCTAAGGGAGCCCTAGCCTAAGCGTATGGGTACCCTAGCCTAAGCCTAGGGGTGCCCTAGCCTAAGCCTAGGGGTGCCCTAGCGTAAGCCTAGGGGTGCCCTAGCCTAAGCTTAGGGGTGCCATAGCCTGAGTCTAGGGGTGCACTAGCCTGAGTTTAGGAGAGCCGTAGACTTAGCTTAAGCCTAGGGGTTACGTAGCCTAAGCCTAGGGGTGCCCTAGCCTAAGCCTAGGGGTGCCCTAGCCTTAGGCTAAGGGAGACCTAGGCTTAGCGTAAGCCTAGGGGTGCCCTAGCCTAAGCCTAGGGGTGCCCTAGCCTAAGCCTAGGGGTGCCATAGCCTGAGTCTAGGGGTGCACTAGCCTGAGGTTAGGGGAGCCGTAGACTTAGCCTAAGCCTAGGGGTCCCCTAGCCTAAGCCTAGGGCTGCCCTAGCCTAAGCCTAGGGGTGCCCAAGCCTTAGGCTAAGGGAGACCTAGGCTTAGCGTAAGCCTAGGGGTGCCCTAGCCTAAGCCTAGTGGAGACCTAGCCTTAGTCTAGCCTAGGATTGACCTAGCCTAAGCTTAGGGGTGCCCTAGCCTAAGCCAAGGGGTGCTCTAGCCTTAGGCTAGGGGAGCCCTAGCCTTAGCCTAAGCCTAGGGGTGCACTAGCCTAAGCCTAGGGGTGCCATAGCCTGATCCTACGGGTGCCCGAGCCTGAGGCTAGGGGAGCCCTAGCCTTAGTCTAGCCTAGGATTGCCCTAGCCTAAGCTTAGGGGTGCCCTAGCCTAAGCCTAGGGGTGCCCTAGCCTTAGGCTAAGGGAGACCTAGGCTTAGCGTAAGCCTAGGGGTGCCCTAGCCTAAGCCTAGGGGAGCCCTAGCCTTAGTCTAGCCTAGGATTGACCTAGCCTAAGCCTAGGGGTGCCCTAGCCTAAGCCAAGGGGTGCTCTAGCCTTAGGCTAGGGGAGCCCTAGCCTTAGCCTAAGCCTAGGGGTGCACTAGCCTAAGCCTAGGGGTGCCATAGCCTGATCCTACGGGTGCCCGAGCCTGAGGCTAGGGGAGCCCTAGCCTTAGTCTAGCCTAGGATTGCCCTAGCCTAAGCTTAGGGGTGCCCTAGCCTAAGCCTAGGGGTGCCCTAGCCTAAGCCAAGGGGTGCTCTAGCCTTAGGCTAGGCGAGCCCTAGCCTTAGCCTAAGCCAAGCGGTGCCCTAGCCTAAGCCTAGGGGGACCCTAGCCTGAGCCTAGGGGTGCCCTCATCTACGCCTAGGGGTGCCCTAGCCTTAGGCTAGGGGTGCCCTAGCCTTAGGCTAGGGGAGCCCTAGCCTTAGCCTAAGCCTAGAGGAGCCCTAGCCTAAGCCTAGGGGTGCCCTAACCTAAGCCTAGGGGTCCCATTGCCTAAGCCTAGGGGTGCCCTAGTCTAAGCCTAGGTGTGCCCTAGCCTAAGCCTAGGGGTGCCCTAGCCTGAGCCTAGGGGTGTCCTAGTCTGAGCCGACTGGTGCCCTAGTCTAAGCCTAGGGGTGCCCTAGCCTAAGCCTAGGGGTGCCCTAGCCTGAGCCTAGGGGTGTCCTAGTCTGAGCCGATGGGTGCCCTAGGCTGAGGTTAGGCGAGCCCTAGCCTTAGTCTAGCCTAGGATTGCCCTAGCCTAAGCCTAGGGGTTCCCTAGCCTGAGCCTAGGGGTGACCTAGCCTAAGGCTAGGGGTGCCCTAGCCTAAGACTAGGGGTGCCCTAGCCTAAGTCTAGTGGTGCCCTAGCCTAAGCCTAGGGGTGCCCTAGCCTAAGGCTAGGGGTGCCCTAGCCTAAGACTAGGGGTGCCCTAGCCTAAGTCTAGGGGTGCCCTAGCCTAAGCCTAGGGGTGTCCTAGCCTGAGGCTATGGGAGCCCTAGCCTTAGCCTAAGCCTAAGGGAGCCCAAGCCTAAGCGTATGGGTACCCTAGCCTAAGCCTAGGGGTGCCCTAGCCTAAGCCTAGGGGTGCCCTAGCGTAAGCCTAGGGGTGCCCTAGCCTAAGCCTAGGGGTGCCATAGCCTGAGTCTAGGGGTGCACTAGCCTGAGGTTAGGAGAGCCATAGACTTAGCCTAAGCCTAGGGGTTACCTAGCCTAAGCCTAGGGGTGCCCTAGCCTTAGGCTAAGGGAGACCTAGGCTTAGCGTAAGCCTAGGGGTGCCCTAGCCTAAGCCTAGGGGAGCCCTAGCCTTAGTCTAGCCTAGGATTGACCTAGCCTAAGCCTAGGGGTGCCCTACCCTAAGCCAAGGGCTGCTCTAGCCTTAGGCTAGGGGAGCCCTAGCCTTAGCCTAAGCCTAGGGGTGCCGTAGCCTAAGCCTAGGGGTGCCCTAGCCTGAGCCTAGGGGTGTCCTAGTCTGAGCCGACTGGTGCCCTAGGCTGAGGTTAGGCGAGCCCTAGCCTTAGTCTAGCCTAGGATTGCCCTAGCCTAAGCCTAGGGGTTCCCTAGCCTGAGCCTAGGAGAGCCCTAGCCTAAGCCTAGGGGTGGTCTAGCCTAAGGCTAGGGATGCCCTAGCCTAAGACTAGGGGTGCCCTAGCCAAGACTAGGGGTGCCCTAGCCTACGTCTAAGGGTGCCCTAGCCTAAGCCTAGGGGTGTCCTAGCCTGAGGCTATGGGAGCCCTAGCCTTAGCCTAAGCCTAGGGGAGCCCTAGCCTAAGCATATGGGTGCCCTAGCCTAAGCCTAGGGGTGCCCTAGCCTAAGCCTAGGGTGGCCCTAGCCTAAGCCTAGGGGTGCCCTAGCGTAAGCCTAGGGGTGACCTCGCCTAAGCCTAGGGGTGCCATAGCCTGAGCCTAGGGGTGTCCTAGCCTGAGCCGACGGGTGCCCTAGGCGGAGGTTAGGGGAGCCCTAGCCTTAGTCTAGCCTAGGATTGCCCTAGCCTAAGCCTAGGGGTGCCCTAGCCTGAGCCTAGGGGTGCCCTAGCCTAAGGCTAGGGGTGCCCTAGCCTAAGACTAGGGGTGCCCTAGCCTAAGTCTAGGGGTGCCCTAGCCTAAGCCTAGAGGTGCCATAGCCTAAGGCTAGGGGTGCCCTAGCCTAAGACTAGGGGTGCCCTAGCCTAAGTCTAGGGGTGCCCTAGCCTAAGCCTAGGGGTGTCCTAGCCTGAGGCTATGGGAGCCCTAGCCTTAGCCTAAGCCTAAGGGAGCCCTAGCCTAAGCGTATGGGTACCCTAGCCTAAGCCTAGGGGTGCCCTAGCCTAAGCCTAGGGGTGCCCTAGCGTAAGCCTAGGGGTGCCCTAGCCTAAGCCTAGGGGTGCCATAGCCTGAGTCTAGGGGTGCACTAGCCTGAGGTTAGGAGAGCCGTAGACTTAGCCTAAGCCTAGGGGTCCCCTAGCCTAAGCCTAGGGGTGCCCTAGCCTTAGGCTAGGGGAGCCCTAGCCTTAGCCTAATCTTAGGGGTGCCATAGCCTAAGCCTAGGGGTGCCCTAGCCTGAGCATACGGGTGCCATAGCCTGAGCCTACGGGTGCCCTAGCCTGAGGCAAGGGGAACCCTATCCTTAGTCTAGCCTAGGATTGCCCTAGCCTAAGCCTAGGGGTGCCCTACCCTAAGCCTAGGGGTGCCCTAGCCTAAGCCAAGGGGTGCTCTAACCTTAGGTTAGGGGAGACCTAGCCTTAGCCTAAGCCTAGGGGTGCCCTAGCCTACGCCTAGGAGGGCCCTAGCCTAAGCTTAGGGGTGCGCTAGCCTGAGCCTAGGGGTGCCCTAGCCTGAGCCTATGGGTGCCCTAACCTGAGGTTAGGGGAGCACTAGCCTTAGTCTAGCCTAGCATTGCCCTAGCCTAAGCTTAGGGGTGCCATAGCCTGAGTCTAGGGGTGCACTAGCCTTAGGCTAGGGGAGCCCTAGGCTTAGCCTAAGCCTAGTGGTGCCCTAGCCTAAGCCTAGGGGTGCCATAGCCTGAGCCTAGGGGTGCCCTAGCCTGAGCTTTGTGGTGCCGTAGCCTTAGGCTAGGGGAGCCCTAGCCTTAGCCTTAGCCTAGGGGTTCCCTAGTTAAGCTAGGGTTGCCCTAGCCTGAGCCTAGGGGTGCCCTAGCCTGAGCCTAGGGGTGCCCTAGCCTGAGCCTAGGGGTGCCCTAGCCTGAGGCTAGGGGAGCCCTAGCCTTAGCCTAAGCCTACGATTGCCCTAGCCTAAGCCTAGGGGTGCCCTAGCCTGAGCATAGGAGTTCCTTAGCCTTAGGATAGGGGAGCCCTAGCCTTAGCCTAAGCCTAGGGGTGCCCTAGCCTAAGCCTCGGGGTGCCCTAGCCTAAGCCTAGGGGTGCTTAGCCTAAGGTTAGGGGTGCCCTAGCCTAAGACTAGGGGTGCCCTAGCCTAAGCCAAGGGGTGTCCTAGCCTAGGCCTAGGGGTGCCCTAGCTAGGCTAGAGGAATCCTAGCCTTAGCTTAAGCCTAGGGGTGCCCTAGCCTAAGGCAAGGGGTGCCCTAGCCTAAGCCTAGGGGTGCCCTAGCATTAGGCTAGGGGAGCCCTAGCCTTAACCTAAGCCTAGGGGAGGCCTAGCCTAAGCCTAGGGTAGCCCTAGCCTAAGCCTAGGGGTGCCCTAACCTAAGCTTAGGTGTCCCCTAGCCTAAGCCTAGGGGTGCCCTAGCCCAAGCCTAGGGGAGCCCTAGCCTTAGTCTAGCCTAGGACTGACCTAGCCTAAGCCTAGGGGTGCCCTAGCCTAATCCAAGCGGTGCTCTAACCTTAGGCTAGGGGAGCCCTAGCCTTAGCCTAAGCCTAGGGTGCCCTAGCCTAAGCCTAGGGGTGCCATAGCCTGATCCTATGGGTGCCCGAGCCTGAGGCTAGGGGAGCCCTAGTCTTAGTCTAGCCTAGGATTGCCCTAGCCTAAGCTTAGGGGTGCCTTAGACCAAGCCTAGGGGTGCCCTAGCCTAAGCCAAGGGGTGCTCTAGCCTTAGGCTAGGCGAGCCCTAGCCTTAGCCTAGGCCAAGGAGTGCCCTAGCCTAAGCCTAGGGGGGCCCTAGCCTGAGCCTAGGGGTGCCCTCATCTAAGCCTAGAGGTGCCCTAGCCTTAGGCTAGGGGTGCCCTAGCCTTAGGCTAGGGGAGCCCTAGCCTTAGCCTAAGCCTAGAGGAGCCCTAGTCTAAGCCTAGGGGTGCCCTAGCCTAAGCCTAGGGGTGCCCTAGCCTGAGCCTAGGGGTGTCCTAGTCTGAGCCGACGGGTGCCCTAGGCTGAGGTTAGGCGAGCCCTAGCCTTAGTCTAGCCTAGGATTGCCCTAGGCTAAGCCTAGTGGTTCCCTAGCCTGAGCCTAGGAGTGCCCTAGCCTAAGCCTAGGGGTGCCCTAGCCTAAGGCTAGGGATGCCCTAGCCTAAGACTAGGGGTGCCCTAGCCAAGACTAGGGGTGCCCTAGCCTACGTCTAGGGGTGCCCTAGCCTAAGCCTAGGGGTGTCCCAACCTGAGGCTATGGGAGCTCTAGCCTTAGCCTAAGCCTAGGGGAGCCCTAGCCTAAGCATATGGGTGCCCTAGCCTAAGCCTAGGGGTGCCCTAGCCTAAGCCTAGGGTGGCCCTAGCCTAAGCCTAGGGGTGCCCTAGCGTAAGCCTAGGGGTGACCTCGCCTAAGCATAGGGGTGCCATAGCCTGAGACTAGGGGTGCCCTAGCCTGAGCCGACGGGTGCCCTAGGCGGAGGTTAGGGGAGCCCTAGCCTTAGTCTAGACTAGGATTGCCCTAGCCTAAGCCTAGGGGTGCCCTAGCCTGAGCCTAGGGGTGCCCTAGCCTAAGGCTAGGGGTGCCCTAGCCTAAGACTAGGGGTGCCCTAGCCTAAGTCTAGGGGTGCCCTAGCCTAAGCCTAGGGGTGCCCTAGCCTAAGGCTAGGGGTGCCCTAGCCTAAGACTAGGGGTGCCCTAGCGTAAGTCTAGGGGTGCCCTAGCCTAAGCCTAGGGGTGTCCTAACCTGAGGCTATGGGAGCCCTAGCTTTAGCCTAAGCCTAAGGGAGCCCTAGCCTAAGCGTATGGGAACCCTAGCCTAAGCCTAGGGGTGCCCTAGCGTAAGCCTAGGGGTGCCCTAGCCTTAGGCTAAGGGAGACCTAGGCTTAGCGTAAGCCTAGGGGTGCCCTAGCATAAGCCTAGGGGTGCCCTAGCCTAAGCCTAGGGGTGCCATAGCCTGAGTCTAGGCGTGCCCTAGCCTGAGCTTAGGGGTGCCGTGGCCTTAGGCTAGGGGAGCCCTAGCCTTAGCCTTAGCCTAGGGGTTCCCTAGTTAAGCTAGGGGTGCCCTAGCCTGAAACTAGGGGTGCCCTAGCCTGAGGCTAGGGGAGCCCTAGCCTTAGCCTAAGCCTAGGATTACCCTAGCCTAAGCCTAGGGGTGTCTTAGCCTGAGCCTAGGGGTGCCTTAACCTTAGGCTAGGGGAGCCCAAGCCTTAGCCTAAGCCTAGGGGTGCCCTAGCCTAAGCCTAGGGGTGCCCTAGCCTAAGCCTACGGGTGTCATAGTCCGAGCCTAGGGGTGCCATAGCCTGAGTCTACAGGTGCCCTAACCTGAGGCTAGGGGAGCCCTAGCCTTAGTCTAGCCTAGGATTGCCCTAGCCTAAGCCTAGGGGTGACCTAGCATGAGCGTGGGGGTGCCTTAGGCTTAGGCGAGGAGAGGCCTAGCCTTAGTCTAAGCCTCTGGGTGCCCTAGCCTAAGCCTAGGGGTGCTTAGCCTAAGGCTAGGGGTGCCCTAGCCTAAGACTAGGGGTGCCCTAGCCTAAGTCTAGGGGTGCCCTAGCCTAAGCCTAGGGGTGCCCTATCCTAAGCCTAGGGGTGCCCTAGCCTTAGGCTAGGGGAGTCCTAGCCTTAACCTAAGCCTAGGGGAGCCCTAGCCTAAGCCTAGGGGTGCCGTAACCTAAGCCTAGGTGTCCTCTAGCCTAAGCCTAGGGGTGCCCTAGCCCAAGCCTAGGGGTGCCCTAGCCTAAGCCTAGGGGTGCCCTAGCCTTAGGCTAGGGGAGCCCTAGCCTTAGCCTAAGTTTAGGGGTGCCATAGCCTAAGCCTAGGGGTGCCCTAGCCTGAGCATAGGGGTGCCATAGCCTGAGCCTACGGGTGCCCTAACCTGAGGCAAGGTGAGCCCTAGCCTTAGTCTAGCCTAGGATTGCCCTAGCCTAAGCCTAGGGGTGCCCTACCCTAAGCTTAGGGGTGCCCTAGCCTAAGCCAAGGGGTGCTCTAGCCTTAGGTTAGGGGAGACCTAGCCTTAGCCTAAGCCTAGGGGTGCCCTAGCCTACGCCTAGGGGGGCCCTAGCCTAAGCTTAGGGGTGCGCTAGCCTGAGCCTAGGGGTGCCCTACCCTGAGGTTAGGGGAGCACTAGCCTTAGTCTAGCCTAGCATTGCCCTAACCTAAGCTTAGGGGTGCCATAGCCTGAGTCTAGGGGTGCACTAGCCTTAGGCTAGGGGAGCCCTAGGCTTACCCTAAGCCTAGTGGTGCCCTAGCCTAAGCCTAGGGGTGCCATAGCCTGAGCCTAGGGGTGCCCTAGCCTGAGCTTTGTGGTGCCGTAGCCTTAGGCTAGGGGAGCCCTAGCCTTAGCCTTAACCTATGGGTTCCCTAGTTAAGCTAGGGTTGCCCTAGCCTGAGCCTAGGGGTGCCCTAGCCTGAGCCTAGGGGTGCCCTAGCCTGAGGCTAGGGGAGCCCTAGCCTTAGCCTAAGCCTAGGATTGCCCTAGCTTAAACCTAGGGGTGCAGTAGCCTGAGCATAGGAGTGCCTTAGCCTTAGGATAGGGGAGCCCTAGCCTTAGCCTAAGCCTAGGGGTGCCCTAGCAAAAGCCTAGGGGTGCCCTAGCCTGAGCCTGGGTGTGCCTTAGCCTTAGGCGAGGAGAGGCCTCGCCTTAGCCTAAGCCTCGGGGTGCCCTAGCCTAAGCCTAGGGGTGCTTAGCCTAAGGTTAGGGGTGCCCTAGCTTAAGACTAGGGGTGCCCTAGCCTAAGCCAAGGGGTGTCCTAGCCTAGGCCTAGGGGTGCCCTAGCTAGGCTAGAGGAATCCTAGCCTTAGCCTAAGCCTAGGGGTGCCCTAGCCTAAGGCAAGGGGTGCCCTAGCCTAAGCCTAGGGGTGCCCTAGACTTAGGCTAGGGGAGCCCTAGCCTTAACCTAAGCCTAGGGGAGCCCTAGCCTAAGCCTAGGGTAGCCCTAGCCTAAGCCTAGGGCTGCCCTAACCTAAGCTTAGGTGTCCCCTAGACTAAGCCTAGGGGTGCCCTAGCCCAAGCCTACGGGAGCCCTAGCCTTATTCTAGCCTAGGATTGACCTAGCCTAAGCCTAGGGGTGCCCTAGCCTAAGCCAAGGGGTGCTCTAGCCTTAGGCTAGGGGAGCCCTAGCCTTACCTAAGCCTAGGGGTGCCCTAGCCTAAGCCTAGGGGTGCCATAGCCTGAGCCTACGGGTGCTCGAGCCTGAGGCTAGGGGAGCCCTAGCCTTAGTCTAGCCTAGGATTGCCCTAGCCTAAGCTTAGGGGTGCCCTAGCCTAAGCCTAGGGGTGCTCTAGCCTAAGCCAAGGGGTGCTCTAGCCTTAGGCTAGGCGAGCCCTAGCCTTAGCCTAAGCCAAGGGGTGCCCTAGCCTAAGCCTAGGGGTGCCCTAGCCTCAGATTAGGGGTGCCCTAGCTTAAGCCTAGGGGTGCCCTAGCCTAAGCCTAGTGGTGCCTTAGCCAAAGCCTAGGGGTCCCCTAGCCTAAGCCTAGGGGTGCCCTAGCCTAAGCCTAGGGGTGCCCTAGCCTCAGATTAGGGGTGCCCTAGCCTAAGCCTAGGGGTGCCCTAGCCTAAGCCTAGTGGTGCCTTAGCCAAAGCCTAGGGGTCCCCTAGCCTAAGCCTAGGGGTGCCCTAGCCTAAGCCTAGGGGTGCCCTAGCCTTAGGCTAGTGGAGCCCTAGACTAGCCTAAGCCTAGGGGTGCCCTAGCCTAAGCCTAGGCGTGCCGTAGCCTAAGCCACGGGGTGCTCTAGCCTTAGGCTAGGGGAGCCCTAGGCTTAGCCTAAGCCTAGGGGTGCCCTAGCCTAAGCCTAGGGGTGCCATAGCCTGAGTCTAGGGGTGCCCTAGCCCGAGCTTACGGGTGCCATAGCCTGAGTCTAGGGGTGCACTAGCCTTATGCTAGGGGAGCCCTAGCCTTAGCCTAAGCCTAGGGGTGCCCTAGCCTAAGCCTAGGGGTGCGCTAGCCTAAGCCTAGTGGTGCCTTAGCCTAAGCCTAGGGGTCCCCTAGCCTAAGCCTAGGGGTCCCCTAGCCTAAGCCTAGGGGTGCCATAGCCTAAGACTAGGGGTGCCCTAGCCTAAGCCTAGGGGTGCCCTAGCCTAAGCCTAGGGGTGCCCTAGCCTAAGCCAAGGGGTGCTCTAGCCTTAGGCTAGGGGAGCCCTAGCCTTAGCCTAAGCCTAGTGGTGCCCTAGCCTAAGCCTAGGCGTGCCCTAGCCTGAGCCTAGGGGTGCCATAGCCTGAGCCTACGGGTGCCCTAGCCTGAGGATAGGGGAGCCCTAGCATTAGTCTAGCCTAGGATTGCCCTAGCCTAAGCCTAGGGGTGCCCTAGCCTAAGCCTAGGGGTGCCCTAGCCTTAGGCTGGGGGAGCCCTAGCCTTAACCTAAGCCTAGGGTAGCCCTAGCCTAAGCCTAGGGGTGCCGTAACCTAAGCCTAGGTGTCCACTAGCCTAAGCCTAGGGGTGCCCTAGCCCAAGCCTAGGGGTGCCCTAACCTAAGCCTAGGGGTGCCCTAGCCTAAGCCTAGGGGTGCCCTAGCCTAAGCCTAGGGGTGCCCTAGCCTAAGCCAAGGGGAGCCCTAGCCTTAGCCTAAGCCTAGGGGTGCATTAGCCTAAGCCTAGGGGGGCCCTAGCCTAAGCCTAGGGGTGCCCTAGCCTGAGCCTAGGGGTGCCCTATCCTGAGCCTATGGGTGCCCTAGACTGAGGTTAGGGGAGCCCTAGCCTTAGTCTAGCCTAGGATTGCCCTAGCCTAAGCTTAGGGGTGCCATAGCCTGAGTCTAGGGGTGCACTAGCCTTAGGCTAGTGGAGCCCTATCCTTAGCCTAAGCCTAGGGGTGCCCTAGCCTAAGACTAGGGGTGCCCTAGCCTAAGAATAGGGGTGCCCTAGCCTAAGCCTAGGGGTGCCCTAGCCTAAGCCTAGTGGTGCCTTAGCCTAAGGCTAGGGGTCCCCTAGCCTAAGCCAAGGGGTGCCCTAGCCTAAGCCTAGGGGTGCCCCAGCCTAAGCCTAGGGGTGCCCTAGCCTAAGCCTAGGGGTGCCCAAGCGTTAGGCTAGTGGAGCCCTAGCCTAGCCTAAGCCAAGTGGTGCCCTAGCCTAAGCCTAGGGGTGCCCTAGCCTAAGCAATGGGGTGCTCTAGCCTTAGGCTAGGGGAGCCCTAGGCTTAGCCTAAGCCTAGGGGTGCCCTAGCCTAAGACTAGGGGTGCCATAGCATGTGTCTAGGGGTGCCCTAGCCTGAGCTTAGGGGTGCCGTAGCCTTAGGCTAGGGGAGCCCTAGCCTTAGCCTTAGCCTAGGGGTTCCGTAGTTAAGTTAGGGGTGCGCTAGCCTGAGCCTAGGGGTGCCCTAGCCTGAGGCTAGGGGAGCCCTAGCCTTAGCCTTAGCCTAGGATTGCCCTAGCCTAAGCCTAGGGGTGCCCTAGCCTTAGCCTAGGTGTGCCTTAGCCTTAGGCTAGGGGAGCCCTAGCCTTAGCCTAAGCCTAGGGGTTCCCTAGCCTAAGCCTAGGGGTGCCCTAGCCTGAGCGTTGGGGTGCCTTATCCTTAGGCGAGGAGAGGCCTAGCCTTAGCCTAAGCCTCGGGGTGCCCTAGCCTAAGCCTAGGGGTCCTTAGCCTAAGGCTAGGGGTGCCCTAGCCTAAGACTAGGGGTGCCCTAGCCTAAGCCTACGGGAGCCTTAGCCTAGGCCTAGGGGTGCCCTAACCTAATCCTAGGGGTCCCCTAGCCTAAGCCTAGGGGTGCCCTAGCCTAAGCCTAGGGGTGCCCTAGCCTAAGCCTAGGTGTGCCCTAGCCTGCGGCTAGGGGAGCCCTAGACTTAGTCTAGCTTAGGATTGCCCTAGCCTAAGCCTAGGGGTGCCCTAGCCTAAGCCTAGGGGTGCCCTAGTCTAAGCCAAGGGGTGCTCCAATCTTAGGCTAGGGGAGCCCTAGCCTTAGCCTAAGCCTAGGGGTGCCCTAGCCTAAGCCTAGGGGGGCCCTAGCCTAAGCATAGGGGTGCCCTAGCCTGAGCCTAGGGGTACCCTAGCCTGAGCCTATGGGTTCCCTAGCCTGAGGTTAGGGGAGCCCTAGACTTAGTCTAGCCTAGGATTGCCCTAGCCTAAGCTTAGGGGTGCCATAGCCTGAGTCTAGGGGTGCCCTAGCCTTAGGCTAGGGGAGCCCTAGGGTTAGCCTAAGCCTAGGGTTTCCCTAGCCTAAGCCTAGGGTGCCCTAGCCTGAGTCTAGGGGTGCCCTAACCTGAGCTTAGGGGTGCCATAGCCTGAGTCTAGGGGTGCACTAGCCTTAGGCTAGGGGAGCCCTAGCCTTAGCCTAAGCCTAGGGGTGCCCTAGCCTAAGACTAGGGGTGCCCTAGCCTAAGACTAGGGGTGCCCTAGCCTAAGCCTAGGGGTGCCCTAGCCTAAGCCTAGTGGTGCCTTAGCCTAAGCCTAGGGGTCCCCTAGTCTAAGCCTAGGGGTCCCCTATCCTAAGCCTAGGGGTGCCCTAGCCTAAGCCTAGGGGTGCCGTAGCCTAAGCTTAGGGGTGCCCTAGCCTTCGGCTAGTGGAGCCCTAGCCTAGCCTAAGCCTAGGGGTGCCCTAGCCCAAGCCACGGGGTGCTCTAGCCTTAGGCTAGGGGAGTCCTAGGCTTAGCCTAATTCACGGGTGCCCTAGCCTAAGCCAAGGGGTGCCCTAGCCTAAGCCTAGGGGGGCCCTAGCCTGAGCTTAGTGGTGCCCTACCCTGAGCCTATGGGTGCCCTAGACTGAGGTTAGGGGAGCACTAGCCTTAGTCTAGACTAGGATTGCCCTAGCCCAAGCTTAGGGGTGCCATAGCCTGAGTCTAGGGGTGCCCTAGCCTTAGATTAGGGGTGCCCTAGCCTAAGCCTAGGGGTGCCCAAGCCTAAGCCTAGTGGTGCCTTAGCCAAAGCCTAGGGGTCCCCTAGCCTAAGCCTAGGGGTGCCCTAGCCTAAGACTAGGGGTGCCCTAGCCTTAGGCTAGTGGAGCCCTAGACTAGCCTAAGCCTAGGGGTGCCCTAGCCTAAGCCTAGGGGTGCCCTAGCCTAAGCCACGGGGTGCTCTAGCCTTAGGTTAGGGGAGCCCTAGGCTTAGCCTAAGCCTAGGGGTGCCCTAGCCTAAGCCTATGGGTGCCATAGCCTGAGTCTAGGGGTGCCCTAGCCTGAGCTTAGGGGTGCCGTAGCCTTAGGCTAGGGGAGCCCTAGCCTTAGCCTTAGCCTAGGGGTTCCCTAGTTAAGCTAGGGGTGCGCTAGCCTGAGCCTAGGGGTGCCGTAGCCTTAGGCTAGGGGAGCCCTAGCCTTAGCCTTAGCCTTAGCCTAGGGATTCCCTAGTTAAGCTAGGGGTGCCCTAGCCTAAGCCTAGGGGTGCCCTAGCCTGAGCCTGGGTGTGCCTTAGCCTTAGGCGAGGAGAGGCTTCGCCTTAGCCTAAGCCTCGGGGTGCCCTAGCCTAAGCCTAGGGGTGCTTAGCCTAAGGTTAGGGGTGCCCTAGCCTAAGACTAGGGGTGCCCTAGCCTAAGACAAGGGGTGTCCTAGCCTAGGACTCGGGGTGCCCTATCTAGGCTAGAGGAATCCTAGCCTTAGCTTAAGCCTAGGGGTGCCCTAGCCTAAGGCAAGGGGTGCCCTAGCCTAAGCCTAGGGGTGCCCTAGCCTTAGGCTAGGGGAGCCCTAGCCTTAACCTAAGCCTAGGGGAGCCCTAGCCTAAGCCTAGGGTAGCCCTAGCCTAAGCCTAGGGGTGCCCTAACCTAAGCTTAGGTGTCCCCTAGCCTAAGCCTAGGGGTGCCCTAGCCCAAGCCTAGGGGAGCCCTAGCCTTAGTCTAGCCTAGGATTGACCTAGCCTAAGCCTAGGGGTGCCCTAGCCTAAGCCAAGGGGTGCTCTAGCCTTAGGCTAGGGGAGCCCTAGCCTTAGCCTAAGCCTAGGGGTGCCCCAGCCTAAGCCTAGGGGTGCCATAGCCTGAGTCTACGGGTGCCCGAGCCTGAGGCTAGGGGAGCCCTAGCCTTAGTCTAGCCTAGGATTGCTCTAGCCTAAGCTTAGGGGTGCCCTAGCCTAAGCCTAGGTGTGCCCTAGCCTAAGCCAAGGGGTGCTCTAGCCTTAGGCTAGGCGAGCCCTAGCCTTAGCTTAAGCCAAGGGGTGCCCTAGCCTAAGCCTAGGGGGGCCCTAGCCTGAGCCCTGGGGTTCCCTCATCTAAGCCTAGGGGTGCCCTAGCCTTAGGCTAGGGGAGCCCTAGCCTTAGCCTAAGCCAAGAGGAGCCCTAGCCTAAGCCTAGGGGTGCCCTAACCTAAGCCTAGGGGTCCCATAGCCTAAGCCTAGGGGTGCCCTAGTCTAAGCCTAGGGGTGCCCTAGCCTAAGCCTAGGGGTGCCCTAGCCTGAGCCTAGGGGTGTCCTAGTCTGAGCCGACGGGTGCCCTAGGCTGAGGTTAGGCGAGCCCTAGCCTTAGTCTAGCCTAGGATTGCCCTAGCCTAAGCCTAGGGGTTCCCTAGCCTGAGCCTAGGAGTGCCCTAGCCTAAGCCTAGGGGTGCCCTAGCCTAAGGCTAGGGATGCCCTAGCCTAAGACTAGGGGTGCCCTAGCCAAGACTAGGGGTGCCCTAGCCTAAGTCTAGGGGTGCCCTAGCCTAAGCCTAGGGGTGTCCTAGCCTGAGACTATGGGAGCCCTAGCCTTAGCCTAAGCCTAGGGGAGCCCTAGCCTAAGCATATGGGTGCCCTAGCCTAAGCCTAGGGGTGCCCTAGCCTAAGCCTAGGGTGGCCCTAGCCTAAGCCTAGGGGTGCCCTAGCGTAAGCCTAGGGGTGACCTAGCCTAAGCCTAGGGGTGCCATAGCCTGAGCCTAGGGGTGCCCTAGCCTGAGTCGACGGGTGCCTTAGGCGGAGGTTAGGGGAGCCCTAGACTTAGTCTAGCCTAGGATTGCCCTAGCCTAAGCCTAGGGGTGCCCTAGCCTGAGCCTACGGGTGCCCTAGCCTAAGCCTAGGGGTGCCCTAGCCTAAGGCTAGGGGTGCCCTAGCCTACGACTAGGGGTGCGCCTAGCCTAAGTCTAGTGGTGCCCTAGCCTAAGCCTAGGGGTGTCCTAGCCTGAGGCTATGGGAGCCCTAGCCTTAGCCTAAGCCTAAGGGAGCCCTAGCCTAAGCGTATGGGTTCCCTAGCCTAAGCCTAGGGGTGCCCTAGCCTAAGCCTAGGGGTGCCCTAGCGTAACCCTAGGGGTGCCCTAGCCTAAGCCTAGGGGTGCCATAGCCTGAGTCTAGGGGTGCACTAGCCTGAGGTTAGGAGAGCCGTAGACTTAGCCTAAGTCTATGGATCCCCTAGCCTAAGCCTAGGGCTGCCCTAGCCTAAGCCTAGGGGTGCCTTAGCCTTAGGCTAAGGGAGACCTAGGCTTAGCGTAAGCCTAGGAGTGCCCTAGCCTAAGCCTAGGGGTGCCCTAGCCTAAGCCTAGGGATGCCATAGCCTGAGTCTAGGGGTGCCCTAGCCTGAGCTTAGGGGTGCCGTGGCCTTAGGCTAGGGGAGCCCTAGCCTTAGCCTTAGCCTAGGGGTTCCCTAGTTAAGCTAGGGGTGCCCTAGCCTGAAACTAGGGGTGCCCTAGCCTGAGGCTAGGGGAGCCCTAGCCTTAGCCTAAGCCTAGGATTACCCTATCCTAAGCCTAGGGGTGTCTTAGCCTGAGCCTAGGGGTGCCTTAGCCTTAGGCTAGGGGAGCCCTAGCCTTAGCCTAAGCCTAGGGGTGCCCTAGCCTAAGCCTACGGGTGTCATAGTCCGAGCCTAGGGGTGCCATAGCCTGAGTCTACAGGTGCCCTAACCTGAGGCTAGGGGAGCCCTAGCCTTAGTCTAGCCTAGGATTGCCCTAGCCTAAGCCTAGGGGTGCCCTAGCCTGAGCGTGGGGGTGCCTTAGGCTTAGGCGAGGAGAGGCCTAGCCTTAGTCTAAGCCTCTGGGTGCCCTAGCCTAAGCCTAGGGGTGCTTAGCCTAAGGCTAGGGGTGCCCTAGCCTAAGACTAGGGGTGCCCTAGCCTAAGCCTAGGGGTGCCCTATCCTAAGCCTAGGGGTGCCCTAGCCTTAGGCTAGGGGAATCCTAGCCTTAACCTAAGCCTAGGGGAGCCCTAGCCTAAGCCTAGGGGTGCCGTAACCTAAGCCTAGGTGTCCACTAGCCTAATCCTAGGGTTGCCCTAGCCCAAGCCTAGGGGTGCCCTAGCCTAAGCCTAGGGGTGCCCTAGCCTTAGGCTAGGGGAGCCCTAGCCTTAGCCTAAGCTTAGGGGTGCCATAGCCTAAGCCTAGGGGTGCCCTAGCCTGAGCATAGGGGTGCCATAGCCTGAGCCTACGGGTGCCCTAGCCTGAGGCAAGGGGAGCCCTAGCCTTAGTCTAGCCTAGGATTGCCCTAGCCTAAGCCTAGGGGTGCCCTACCCTAAGCCTAGGGGTGCCCTAGCCTAAGCAAGGGGTGCTCTAGCCTTAGGTTAGGGGAGACCTAGCCTTAGCCTAAGCCTAGGGGTGCCCTAGCCTACGCCTAGGGGGGCCCTAGCCTAAGCTTAGGGGTGCGCTAGCCTGAGCCTAGGGGTGCCCTACCCTGAGGTTAGGGGAGCACTAGCCTTAGTCTAGCCTAGCATTGCCCTAGCCTAAGCTTAGGGGTGCCATAGCCTGAGTCTAGGGGTGCACTAGCCTTAGGCTAGGGGAGCCCTAGGCTTAGCCTAAGCCTAGTGGTGCCCTAGCCTAAGCCTAGGGGTGCCATAGCCTGAGCCTAGGGGTGCCCTAGCCTGAGCTTTGTGGTGCCGTAGCCTTAGGCTAGGGGAGCCCTAGCCTTAGCCTTAGCCTAGGGGTTCCCTAGTTAAGCTAGGGTTGCCCTAGCCTGAGCCTAGGGGTGCCCTAGCCTGAGCCTAGGGGTGCCCTAGCCTGAGGCTAGGGGAGCCCTAGCCTTAGCCTAAGCCTAGGATTGCCCTAGCCTAAGCCTAGGGGTGCCCTAGCCTGAGAATAGGAGTGCCTTAGCATTAGGATAGGGGAGCCCTAGCATTAGCCTAAGCCTAGGGGTGCCCTAGCCTAAGCCTAGGGGTGCCCTAGCCTGAGCCTGGGTGTGCCTTAGCCTTAGGCGAGGAGAGGCCTCGCCTTAGCCTAAGCCTCGGGGTGCCCTAGCCTAAGCCTAGGGGTGCTTAGCCTAAGGTTAGGGGTGCCCTAGCCTAAGACTAGGGGTGCCCTAGCCTAAGCCAAGGGGTGTCCTAGCCTAGGCCTAGGGGTGCCCTAGCTAGGCTAGAGGAATCCTAGCCTTAGCCTAAGCCTAGGGGTGCCCTAGCCTAAGGCAAGGGGTGCCCTAGCCTAAGCCTAGGGGTGCCCTAGCCTTAGGCTAGGGGAGCCCTAGCCTTAACCTAAGCCTAGGGGAGCCCTAGCCTAAGCCTAGGGTAGCCCTAGCCTAAGCCTAGGGGTGCCCTAACCTAAGCTTAGGTGTCCCCAAGCCTAAGCCAAGGGGTGCCCTAGCCCAAGCCGAGGGGAGCCCTAGCCTTAGTCTAGCCTAGGATTGACCTAGCCTAAGCCTAGGGGTGCCCTAGCCTAAGCCAAGGGGTGCTCTAGCCATAGGCTAGGGGAGCCCTAGCCTTAGCCTAAGCCTAGGGGTGCCCTAGCCTAAGCCTAGGGGTGCCATAGCCTGAGCCTACGGGTGCCCGAGCCTGAGGCTAGGGGAGCCCTTGCCTTAGTCTAGCCTAGGATTGCCCTAGCCTAAGCTTAGGGGTGCCCTAGCCTAAGCCTAGGGGTGCCCTAGCCTAAGCCAAGGGGTGCTCTAGCCTTAGGCTAGGCGAGCCCTAGCCTTAGCCTAAGCCAAGGGGTGCCCTAGCCTAAGCCTAGGGGGGCCCTAGCCTGAGCCTAGTGGTGCCCTATCCTGAGCCTATGGGTGCCCTACACTGAGGTTGGGGAGCACTAGCCTTAGTCTAGCCTAGGATTGCCCTAGCCCAAGCTTAGGGGTGCCATAGCCTGAGTCTAGGGGTGCACTAGCATTAGGTTAGTGGAGCCCTAGCCTTAGCCTAAGCCTAGGGGTGCCCTAGCCTAAGACTAGGGGTGCCCTAGCCTTAGATTAGGGGTGCCCTAGCCTTAGGCTAGTGGAGCCCTAGACTAGCCTAAGCCTAGGGGTGCCCTAGCCTAAGCCTAGTGGTGCCTTAGCCAAAGCCTAGGGGTCCCCTAGCCTAAGCCTAGGGGTGCCCTAGCCTTAGGCTAGTGGAGCCCTAGACTAGCCTAAGCCTAGGGGTGCCCTAGCCTAAGCCTAGGGGTGCCCTAGCCTAAGCCACGGGGTGCTCTAGCCCTAGGCTAGGGGAGCCCTAGGCTTAGCCTAAGCCTAGGGGTGCCCTAGCCTAAGCCTAGGGGTGCCATAGCCTGAGTCTAGGGGTGCCCTAGCCCGAGCTTATTGGTTCCATAGCCTGAGTCTAGGTGTGCACTAGCCTTATGCTAGGGGAGCCCTAGCCTTAGCCTAAGCCTAGGGGTGCCGTAGCCTAAGCCTAGGGGTGCCCTAGCCTAAGCCTAGTGGTGCCTTAGCCTAAGCCTAGGGGTCCCCTAGCCTAAGCCTAGGGGTCCCCTAGCCTAAGCCTAGGGGTGCCATAGCCTAAGCCTAGGGGTGCCATAGCCTGAGTCTAGGGGTGCCTTAGCCTAAGCCTAGGCGTGCCCTAGCCTTCGGCTAGTGGAGCCCTAGCCTAGCCTAAGCATAGGGGTGCCCTAGCCTATGCCTAGGGATGCCCTAGCCTAAGCCTAGGGGTGCCCTAGCCTAAGCCTAGGGGTGCCGTAGCATGTGTCTAGGGGTGCCCTAGCCTGAGCTTAGGGGTGCCGTAGCCTTAGGCTAGGGGAGCCCTAGCCTTAGCCTTAGCCTAGGGGTTCCGTAGTTTAGTTAGGGGTGCGCTAGCCTGAGCCTAGGGGTGCCCTAGCCTGAGGCTAGGGGAGCCCTAGCCTTAGCCTTAGCCTAGGATTGCCCTAGCCTAAGCCTAGGGGTGCCCTAGCCTTAGCCTAAGTGTGCCTTAGCCTTAGGCTAGGGGAGCCCTAGCCTTAGCCTAAGCCTAGGGGTGCCCTAGCCTAAGCCTAGGGGTGCCCTAGCCTGAGCGTTGGGGTGCCTTATCCTTAGGCGAGGAGAGGCCTAGCCTTAGCCTAAGCCTCGGGGTGCCCTAGCCTAAGCCTAGGGGTCCTTAGCCTAAGGCTAGGGGTGCCCTAGCCTAAGACTAGGGGTGCCCTAGCCTAAGCCTAGGGGTGCCCTAGCCTAAGCCTAGGGGTGCCCTAGCCTTAGGCTAGAGGAACCCTAGCTTAGCCTAAGCCTAGCTGTGCCCTAGCCTAAGGCTAGGGGTGCCCTACCCTAAGCCTAGGGGTGAACTAGCCTTAGGTTAGAGGATCCCTAGCCTTAGCCTAAGCCTACGGGAGCCCTAGCCTAGGCCTAGGGGTGCCCTAACCTAAGCCTAGGGGTCCCCTAGCCTAAGCCTAGGGGTGCCCTAGCCTAAGCCTAGGGGTGCCCTAGCCTAAGCCTAGGTGTGCCCTAGCCTGCGGCTAGGGGAGCCCTAGACTTAGTCTAGCCTAGGATTGCCCTAGCCTAAGCCTAGGGGTGCCCTAGCCAAAGCCTAGGGGTGCCCTAGTCTAAGCCAAGGGGTGCTCTAGCCTTAGGCTACGGGAGCCCTAGCCTTAGCCTAAGCCTAGGGGTGCCCTAGCCTAAGCCTAGGGGGGCCCTAGCCTAAGCCTAGGGGTGCCCTAGCCTGAGCCTAGGGGTACCCTAGCCTGAGCCTATGGGTGCCCTAGCCTGAGGTTAGGGGAGCCCTAGCCTTAGTCTAGCCTAGGATTGCCCTAGCCAAAGCTTAGGGGTGCCATAGCCTGAGTCTAGGGGTGCACTAGCCTTAGGCTAGGGGAGCCCTAGGGTTAGCCTAAGCCTAGGGGTTCCCTAGCCTAAGCCTAGGGGTGCCCTAGCCTAAGCCTAGGGGTGCCATAGCCTGAGTCTAGGGGTGCCCTAACCTGAGCTTAGGGGTGCCATAGCCTGAGTCTAGGGGTGCACTAGCCTTAGGCTAGGGGAGCCCTAGCCTTAGCCTAAGCCTAGGGGTGCCCTAGCCTAAGACTAGGGGTGCCCTAGCCTAAGACTAGGGGTGCCCTAGCCAAAGCCTAGGGGTGCCCTAGCCTAAGCCTAGTGGTGCCTTAGCCTAAGCCTAGGGGTCCCCTAGCCTAAGCCTAGGGGTCCCCTATCCTAAGCCTAGGGGTGCCCTAGCCTAAGCCTAGGGGTGCCCTAACCTAAGCCTACGGGTGCCGTAGCCTAAGCTTAGGGTGCCCTAGCCTTCGGCTAGTGGAGCTCTAGCCTAGCCTAAGCCTAGGGGTGCCCTAGCCTAAGCCTAGGGATGCCCTAGCCCAAGCCACGGGGTGCTCTAGCCTTAGGCTAGGGGAGTCCTAGGCTTAGCCTAATTCACGGGTGCCCTAGCCTAAGCCAAGGGGTGCCCTAGCCTAAGCCTAGGGGGGCCCTAGCCTGAGCCTTGTTGTGCCCTACCCTGAGCCTATGGGTGCCCTAGACTGAGGTTAGGGGAGCACTATCCTTAGTCTAGCCTAGGATTGCCCTAGCCCAAGCTTAGGGTGCCATAGCCTGAGTCTAGGGGTGCACTAGCCTTAGCTTAGTGGAGCCCTAGCCTTAGCCTAATCCTAGGGGTGCCCTAGCCTAAAACTAGGGGTGCCATAGCCTTAGATTAGGGGTGCCCTAGCCTAAGCCTAGGGGTGCCCTAGCCTAAGCCTAATGGTGCCTTAGCCAAAGCCTAGGGGTCCCCTAGCCTAAGCCTAGGGGTGCCCTAGCCTAAGCCTAGGGGTGCCCTAGCCTTAGGCCAGTGGAGCCCTAGACTAGCCTAAGCCTAGGGGTGCCCTAGCCTAAGCCTAGGGGTGCCCTAGCCTAAGCCACGGGTGCTCTAGCCTTAGGCTAGGGGAGCCCTAGGCTTAGCCTAAGCCTAGGGGTGCCCTAGCCTAAGCCTAGGGGTGCCATAGCCTGAGTCTAGGGGTGCTCTAGCCTGAGCTTAGGGGTGTCGTAGCCTTAGGCTAGGGGAGCCCTAGCCTTAGCCTTAGCCTAGGGGTTCCCTATTTAAGCTAGGGGTGCGCTAGCCTGAGCCTAGGGGTGCCCTAGCCTGAGGCTAGGGGAGCCCTAGCCTTAGCCTAAGCCTAGGATTGCCCTAGCCTAAGCCTAGGGGTGCCCTAGCCTGAGCCTAGGTGTGCCTTAGCCTTAGGCTAGGGGAGCCCTAGGCTTAGCCTAAGCCTAGGGGTGCCCTAGCCTAAGCCTAGGGGTGCCCTAGCCTGAGCGTGGGGGTGCCTTAGCATTAGGCGAGGAGAGGCCTAGCCTTAGCCTAAGCCTCGGGGTGCCCTAGCCTAAGCCTAGGGGTGCTTAGCCTAAGGCTAGGGGTGCCCTAGCCTATGCCTAGGGGTGCGCTAGCCCAAGCCAAGGGGTGCTCTAGCCTTAGTTTAGGGGAGCCCTAGCCTTAGCCTAAGCCTAGGGGTGCCCTAGCCTAAGCCTAGTGGTGCCTTAGCCAAAGCCTAGGGGTCCCCTAGCCTAAACCTAGGGGTGCGCTAGCCTAAGCCTAGGGGTGCCCTAGCCTTAGGCCAGTGGAGCCCTAGACTAGCCTAAGCCTAGGGGTGCCCTAGCCTAAGCCTAGGGCGGGCCCTAGCCTAAGCCTAGGGCTGCCCTAGCCTGAGCCTAGGGGTGCCCTATCCTGAGCCTATGGGTGCCCTAGCCTGAGGTTAGGGGAGCCCTAGCCGTAGTCTAGCCTAGGATTGCCCTAGCCTAAGCTTAGGGGTGCCATAGCCTGAGTCTAGGGGTGCACTAGCCTTAGGCTAGGGGAGCCTTAGGCTTAGCCTAAGCCTAGTGGTGCCCTAGCCTAAGCCTAGGGGTGTCATAGCCTGAGTCTAGGGGTGCCCTAGCCTGAGCTTTGTGGTGCCGTAGCCTTAGGCTAGGGGAGCCCTAGCCTTAGCCTTAGCCTAGGGGTTCCCTAGTTAAGCTAGGGTTACCCTAGCCTGAGCCTAGGGGTGCCCTAGCCTGAGCCTCGGGGTGCCCTAGCCTGAGGCTAGGGGAGCCCTAGCCTTAGCCTAAGCCTAGGATTTCCCTAGCCTAAGCCTAGGGGTGCCCTAGTCTGAGCATAGGGGAGCCCTAGCCTTATTCTAGCCTAGGATTGCCCTAGCCTAAGCCTAGGGGTGCCCTAGCCTGAGCGTGGGGGTGCCTTAGGCTTAGGCGAGGAGAGGCCTAGCCTTAGTCTAAGCCTCTGGGTGCCCTAGCCTAAGCCTAGGTGTGCTCAGTCTAAGGCTAGGGGTGCCCTAGCCTAAGACTAGGGGTGCCCTAGCCTAAGTCTAGGGGTGCCCTAGCCTGAGCTTAGGGGTGCCGTAGCCTTAGGCTAGGGGAGCCCTAGCCTTAGCCTTAGCCTAGGGGTTCCGTAGTTAAGTTAGGGGTGCGCTAGCCTGAGCCTAGGGGTGCCCTAGCCTGAGGCTAGGGGAGCCCTAGCCTTAGCCTTAGCCTAGGATTGCCCTAGCCTAAGCCTAGGGGTGCCCTAGCCTTAGCCTAGGTGTGCCTTAGCCTTAGGCTAGGGGAGCCCTAGCCTTAGCCTAAGCCTAGGGGTGCCCTAGCCTAAGCCTAGGGGTGCCCTAGCCTGAGCGTTGGGGTGCCTTATCCTTAGGCGAGGAGAGGCCTAGCCTTAGCCTAAGCCTCGGGGTGCCCTAGCCTAAGCCTAGGGGTCCTTAGCCTAAGGCTAGGGGTGCCCTAGCCTAAGCCTAGGGGTGCCCTAGCCTAAGCCTAGGGGTGCCCTAACCTAAGCCTAGGTGTGCCCTAGCCTGCGGCTAGGGGAGCCCTAGCCTTAGTCTAGCCTAGGATTGCCCTAGCCTAAGCCTAGGGGTGCCCTAGCCAAAGCCTAGGGGTGCCCTAGTCTAAGCCAAGGGGTGCTCTAGCCTTAGGCTACGGGAGCCCTAGCCTTAGCCTAAGCCTAGGGGTGCCCTAGCCTAAGCCTAGGGGGGCCCTAGCCTAAGCCTAGGGGTGCCCTAGCCTGAGCCTAGGGGTACCCTAGCCTGAGCCTATGGGTGCCCTAGCCTGAGGTTAGGGGAGCCCTAGCCTTATTCTAGCCTAGGATTGCCTTAGCCTAAGCTTAGGTGTGCCATAGCCTGAGTCTAGGGGTGCACTAGCCTTAGGCTAGGGGAGCCCTAGGGTTAGCCTAAGCCTAGGGGTTCCCTAGCCTAAGCCTAGGGGTGCCCTAGCCTAAGCCTAGGAGTGCCATAGCCTGAGTCTAGGGGTGCCCTAACCTGAGATAAGGGGTGCCATAGCCTGAGTCTAGGGGTGCACTAGCCTTAGGCTAGGGGAGCCCTAGCCTTAGCCTAAGCCTAGGGGTGCCCTAGCCTAAGACTAGGGGTGCCCTAGCCTAAGACTAGGGGTGCCCTAGCCAAAGCCTAGGGGTGCCCTAGCCTAAGCCTAGTGGTGCCTTAGCCTAAGCCTAGGGGTCCCCTAGCCTAAGCCTAGGGGTCCCCTATCCTAAGCCTAGGGGTGCCCTAGCCTAAGCCTAGGGGTGCCCTAACCTAAGCCTACGGGTGCCGTAGCCTAAGCTTAGGGGTGCCCTAGCCTTCGGCTAGTGGAGCCCTAGCCTACCCTAAGCCTAGGGGTGCCCTAGCCTAAGCCTAGGGATGCCCTAGCCCAAGCCACGGGGTGCTCTAGCCTTAGGCTAGGGGAGTCCTAGGCTTAGCCTAATTCACGGGTGCCCTAGCCTAAGCCAAGGGGTGCCCTAGCCTAAGCCTAGGGGGGCCCTAGCCTGAGCCTAGTGGTGCCCTACCCTGAGCCTATGGGTGCCCTAGACTGAGGTTAGGGGAGCACTAGCCTTAGTCTAGCCTAGGATTGCCCTAGCCCAAGCTTAGGGGTGCCATAGCCTGAGTCTAGGGGTGCACTAGCCTTAGGTTAGTGGAGCCCTAGCCTTAGCCTAAGCCTAGGGGTGCCCTAGCCTAAGACTAGGGGTGCCCTAGCCTTAGATTAGGGGTGCCCTAGCCTAAGCCTAGTGGTGCCTTAGCCAAAGCCTAGGGGTCCCCTAGCCTAAGCCTAGGGGTGCCCTAGCCTAAGCCTAGGGGTGCCCTAGCCTTAGGCCAGTGGAGCCCTAGACTAGCCTAAGCCTAGGGGTGCCCTAGCCTAAGCCTAGGGGTGCCATAGCCTGAGTCTAGGGGTGCCCTAGCCTGAGCTTAGGGGTGCCGTAGCCTTAGGCTAGGGGAGCCCTAGCCTTAGCCTTAGCCTAGGGGTTCCCTAGTTAAGCTAGGGGTGCGCTAGCCTGAGCCTAGGGGTGCCCTAGCCTGAGGTTAGGGGAGCCCTAGCCTTAGCCTAAGCCTAGGATTGCCCTAGCCTAAGCCTAGGGGTGCCCTAGCCTGAGCCTAGGTGTGCCTTAGCCTTAGGCTAGGGGAGCCCTAGGCTTAGCCTAAGCCTAGGGGTGCCCTAGCCTAAGCCTAGGGGTGCCCTAGCCTGAGCGTGGGGGTGCCTTAGCATTAGGCGAGGAGAGGCCTAGCCTTAGCCTAAGCCTCGGGGTGCCCTAGCCTAAGCCTAGGGGTGCTTAGCCTAAGGCTAGGGGTGCCCTAGCCTATGCCTAGGGGTGCGCTAGCCTAAGCCAAGGTGTGCTCTAGCCTTAGGTTAGGGGAGCCCTAGCCTTAGCCTAAGCCTAGGGGTGCCCTAGCCTAAGCCTAGGGCGGGCCCTAGCCTAAGCCTAGGGGTGCCCTAGCCTGAGCCTAGGGGTGCCCTATCCTGAGCCTATGGGTGCCCTAGCCTGAGGTTAGGGGAGCCCTAGCCTTAGTCTAGCCTAGGATTGCCCTAGCCTAACCGTAGGGGTGCCATAGCCTGAGTCTAGGGGTGCACTAGCCTTAGGCTAGGGGAGCCTTAGGCTTAGCCTAAGCCTAGTGGTGCCCTAGCCTAAGCCTAGGGGTGTCATAGCCTGAGTCTAGGGGTGCCCTAGCCTGAGCTTTGCGGTGCCGTAGCCTTAGGCTAGGGGGGCCCTAGCCTTAACCTTAGCCTAGGGGTTCCCTAGTTAAGCTAGGGTTACCCTAGCCTGAACCTAGGGGTGCCCTAGCCTGAGCCTCGGGGTGCCCTAGCCTGAGGCTAGGGGAGCCCTAGCCTTAGCCTAAGCCTAGGATTTCCCTAGCCTAAGCCTAGGGGTGCCCTATCTGAGCATAGGGGTGTCTTAGCCTTAGGCTAAGGGAGCCCTAGCGTTAGCCTAAGCCTAGGATTTCCCTAGCCTAAGCCTAGGGGTGTCCTAGCCTGAGGCTGGGTGTGCCTTAGCCTTAGGCGAGGAGAGGCCTCCCCTTAGCCTAAGCCTCGGGATGCCCTAGCCTAAGCCTAGGGGTGCTTAGCCTAAGGCTAGGGGTGCCCTAGCCTAAGACTAGGGGTGCCCTAGCCTAAGCCTAGGGGTGCCCTAGCCTAAGCCTAGGGGTGCCCTAGCTAGGCTAGAGGAACCCTAGCCTTAGCCTAAGCCTAGGGGTGCCCTAGCCTAAGGCAAGGGGTGGCCTAGCCTAAGCCTAGGGGTGCCCTAGCCTTAGGCTAGGGGAGCCATAGCCTTAACCTAAGCCTAGGGGAGCCCTAGCCTAAGCCTAGGGGTGCCCTAACCTAAGCCTAGGTGTCCACTAGCCTAAGCCTAGGGGTGCCCTAGCCCAAGCCTAGGGATGCCCTAGCCTAAGCCTAGGGGTGCCCTAGCCTTAGTCTAAGGGAGCCCTAGCCTTAGTCTAGCCTAGGATTGCCCTAGCCTAAGCCTAGGGGTGCCCTAGCCTAAGCCTAGGGGTGCCCAAGCCTAAGCCAAGGGGTGCTCTAGCCTTAGGCTAGGGGAGCCCTAGCCTTAGCCTAAGCCTAGGGGTGCCCTAGCCTAAGCCTAGGCGTGCCCTAGCCTGAGCCTAGGGGTGCCATAGCCTGAGTCTACGGGTGCCCTAGCCTGAGGTTAGGGGAGCCGTAGCCTTAGTCTAGCCTAGGATTGCCCTAGCCTAAGCTTAGGGTTGCCGTAGCCTGAGTCTATGGGTGCACTAGCCTTAGGCTAGGGGAGCCTTAGGCTTAGCCTAAGCCTAGTGATGCCCTAGCCTAAGCCTAGGGGTGTCATAGCCTGAGTCTAGGGGTTCCCTAGCCTGAGCTTTGTGGTGCCGTAGCCTTAGGCTAGGGGAGCCCTAGCCTTAGCCTTAGCCTAGGGGTTCCCTAGTCAAGCTAGGGTTACCCTAGCCTGAGCCTAGGGGTGCCCTAGCCTGAGCCTCGGGGTGCACTAGCCTGAGGCTAGGGGAGCCCTAGCCTTAGCCTAAGCCTAGGATTTCCCTAGCCTACGCCTAGGGGTGCCCTAGTCTGAGCATAGGGGTGCCTTAGCCTTAGGCTAAGGGAGCCCTAGCCTTAGCCTAAGCCTAGGTTTTCCCTAGCCTTAGCCTAGGGGTGTCCTAGCCTGAGCCTGGGTGTGCCTTAGCCTTAGGCGAGGAGAGGCCTCGCCTTAGCCTAAGCCTCGGGGTGCCCTAGCCTAAGCCTAGGGGTGCTTAGCCTAAGGCTAGGGGTGCCCTAGCCTAAGACTAGGGGTGCCCTAGCCTAAGCCTAGGGGTGCCCTAGCCTAAGACTAGGGGTGCCCTAGCTAGGCTAGAGGAACCCTAGCCTTAGCCTAAGCCTAGGGGTGCCCTAGCCTAAGGCAAGGGGTGCCCTAGCCTAAGCCTAGTGGTGCCCTAGCCTTAGGCTAGGGGAGCCCTAGCCTTAACCTAAGCCTAGGGGAGCCCTAGCCTAAGCCTAGGGGTGCCGTAACCTAAGCCTAGGTGTCCACTAGCCTAAGCCTAGGGGTGCCCTAGCCCAAGCCTAGGAGTGCCCTAGCCAAACCAAGGGGTGCCCTAGCCTTAGGCTAGAGGAACCCTAGCCTTAGCCTAAGCCTAGGGGTGCCCTAGCCTAAGGCAAGGGGTGCCCTAGCCTAAGCCTAGGAGTGCCCTAGCCTTAGGCTAGGGGAGCCCTAGCCTTAACCTAAGCCTAGGGGAGCCCTAGCCTAAGCCTAGGGGTGCCCTAACCTAAGCCTAGGTGTCCACTAGCCTAAGCCTAGGGGTGCCCTAGCCCAAGCATAGGGATGCCCTAGCCTAAGCCTAGGGGTGCCCTAGCCTTAGGCTAGGAGAGCCCTAGCCTTAGTCTAGCCTAGGATTGCCCTAGCCTAAGCCTAGGGGTGCCCTAGCCTGAGCGTGGGGGTGCCTTAGGCTTAGGCGAGGAGAGGCCTACCCTTAGTCTAAGACTCTGGGTGCCCTAGCCTAAGCCTAGGGGTGCTTAGCCTAAGGCTAGGGGTGCCCTAGCCTAAGACTAGGGGTGCCCTAGCCTAAGTCTAGGGGTGCCCTAGCCTAAGCCAAGGGGTGCCCTATCCTAAGCCTAGGGGTGCCCTAGCCTTAGGCTAGGGGAGTCCTAGCCTTAACCTAAGCCTAGGGGAGCCCTAGCCTAAGCCTAGGGGTGCCGTAACCTAAGCCTAGGTGTCCACTAGCCTAAGCCTAGGGTTGCCCTAGCCCAAGCCTAGGGGTGCCCTAGCCTAAGCCTAGGGGTGCCCTAGCCTTAGGCTAGGGGAGCCCTAGCCTTAGCCTAAGCTTAGGGGTGCCATAGCCTAAGCCTAGGGGTGCCCTAGCCTGAGCATAGGGGTGCCATAGCCTGAGCCTACGGGTGCCCTAGCCTGAGGCAAGGGGAGCCCTAGCCTTAGTGTAGCCTAGGATTGTCCTAGCCTAAGCCTATGGGTGCCCTAGCCTGAGCATAGGAGTGCCTTAGCCTTAGGATAGGGGTGCCCTAGCCTGAGCCTGGGTGTGCCTTAGCCTTAGGCGAGGAGAGGCCTCGCCTTAGCCTAATCCTCGGGGTGCCCTAGCCTAAGCCTAGGGGTGCTTAGCCTAAGGTTAGGGGTGCCCTAGCCTAAGCCTAGGGGTGCCCTACCCTAAGCCTAGGGGTGCCCTAGCCTAAGCAAGGGGTGCTCTAGCCTTAGGTTAGGGGAGACCTAGCCTTAGCCTAAGCCTAGGGGTGCCCTAGCCTACGCCTAGGGGGGCCCTAGCCTAAGCTTAGGGGTGCGCTAGCCTGAGCCTAGGGGTGCCCTACCCTGAGGTTAGGGGAGCACTAGCCTTAGTGTAGCCTAGCATTGCCCTAGCCTAAGCTTAGGGGTGCCATAGCCTGAGTCTAGGGGTGCACTAGCCTTAGGCTAGGGAGCCCTAGGCTTACCCTAAGCCTAGTGGTGCCCTAGCCTAAGCCTAGGGGTTCCATAGCCTGAGCATAGGGGTGCCCTAGCCTGAGCTTTGTGGTGCCGTAGCCTTAGGCTAGGGGAGCCCTAGCCTTAGCCTTAGCCTAGGGGTTCCCTAGTTAAGCTAGGGTTGCCCTAGCCTGAGCCTAGGGGTGCCCTAGCCGGAGCCTAGGGGTGCCCTAGCCTGAGGCTAGGGGAGCCCTAGCCTTAGCCTAAGCCTAGGATTGCCCTAGCCTAAGCCTATGGGTGCCCTAGCCTGAGCATAGGAGTGCCTTAGCCTTAGGATAGGGGTGCCCTAGCCTGAGCCTGGGTGTGCTTTAGCCTTAGGCGAGGAGAGGCCTCGCCTTAGCCTAAGCCTCGGGGTGCCCTAGCCTAAGCCTAGGGGTGCTTAGCCTAAGGTTAGGGGTGCCCTAGCCTAAGACTAGGGGTGCCCTAGCCTAAGCCAAGGGGTGTCCTAGCCTAGGCCTAGGGGTGCCCTAGCTAGGCTAGAGGAATCCTAGCCTTAGCCTAAGCCTAGGGGTGCCCTAGCCTAAGGCAAGGGGTGCCCTAGCCTAAGCCTAGGGGTGCCCTAGCCTTAGGCTAGGGGAGCCCTAGCCTTAACCTAAGCCTAGGGGAGCCCTAGACTAAGCCTAGGGTAGCCCTAGCCTAAGCCTAGGGGTGCCCTAACCTAAGCTTAGGTGTCCCCTAGCCTAAGCCTAGGGGTGCCCTAGCCCAAGCCTAGGGGAGCCCTAGCCTTAGTCTAGCCTAGGATTGACCTAGCCTAAGCCTAGGGGTGCCCTAGCCTAAGCCAAGGGGTGCTCTAGCCTTAGGCTAGGGGAGCCCTAGCCATAGCCTAAGCCTAGGGGTGCCCTAGCCCAAGCCTAGGGGTGCCATAGCCTGAGCCTACGGGTGCCCGAGCCTGAGGCTAGGGGAGCCCTAGCCTTAGTCTAGCCTAGGATTGCCCTAGCGTAAGCTTAGGGGTGCCCTAGCCTAAGCTTAGGGGTGCCCTAGCCTAAGCCTAGGGGTGCCCTATCCTGAGCCTATGGGTGCCCTAGACTGAGGTTAGGGGAGCACTAGCCTTAGTCTAGCCTAGGATTGCCCTAGTCCAAGCTTAGGGGTGCCATAGCCTGAGTCTAGGGGTGCACTAGCATTAGGTTAGTGGAGCCCTAGCCTTAGCCTAAGCCTAGGGGTGCCCTAGCCTAAGACTAGGGGTTCCCTAGCCTTAGATTAGGGGTGCCCTAGCCTAAGCCTAGGGGTGCCCTAGTCTAAGCCTAGTGGTGCCTTAGCCAAAGCCTAGGGTTCCATAAGCCTAAGCCTAAGGGTGCCCTAGCCTTAGGCTAGTGGAGCCCTAGACTAGTCTAAGCCTAGGGGTGCCCTAGCCTAAGCCAAGTGGTGCCCTAGCCTAAGCCACGGGGTGCTCTAGCCTTAGGCTAGGGGAGCCCTAGGCTTAGCCTAAGCCTAGGGGTGCCCTAGCCTAAGCCTAGGGGTGCCATAGCCTGAGTCTAGGGGTGCCCTATCCCGAGCTTACGGGTGCCATAGCCTGAGTCTAGGGGTGCACTAGCCTTATGCTAGGGGAGCCCTAGCCTTAGCCTAAGCCTAGGGGTGCCCTAGCCTAAGCCTAGGGGTGCCCTAGCCTAAGCCTAGTGGTGCCTTAGCCTAAGCCTAGGGGTCCCCTAGCCTAAGCCTAGGGGTCCCCTAGCCTAAGCCTAGGGGTGCCATAGCCTAAGACTAGGGGTGCCCTAGCCTAAGCCTAGGGGTGCCTTAGCCTAAGCCTAGGCGTGCCCTAGCCTTCGGCTAGTAGAGCCCTAGCCTAGCCTAAGCATAGGGGTGCCCTAGCCTAAGCCTAGGGATGCCCTAGCCTAAGCCACGGGGTGCTCTAGCCTTAGGCTAGGGGTGCCCTAGCCTCAGCCTAGGGGTGCCCTAGCCTAAGCCTAAGGGTGCCCTAGCCTAAGCCTAGGGGTGCCCTAGCCTAAGCCTAGGGGTGCCCTAGCCTAAGCCTAGGGGTGCCGTAGCCATAGGCTCGGGAAGCCCTAGCCTTAGCCTAAGCCTAGGTGTGCCCTAGCGTCAGCCTAGGGGTGCCCTAGCCTCAGCCTAGGGGTGCCCTAGCCTAAGCCTAAGGGTGCCCTAGCCTAAGCCTAGGGGTGCCCTAGCCTTCGCCTAGTGGTGCCCTAGCCTTAGGCTAGGGGAGCCCTAGCCTTAGCCTAAGCTTAGGGGTGCCCTAACCTAAGTCTAGGGGTGCCCTAGCCTGAGCCTAGGGGTGACATAGCCTGAGCCTACGGGTGCCCTAGCCTGAGGCAAGGGGAGCCCTAGCCTTAGTCTAGCCTAGGATTGCCCTTGCCTAAGCCTAGGGGTGCCCTAGCCTAAGCCTAGGGGTGCCCTAGCCTAAGCCAAGGGGTGCTCTAGCCTTAGGCTAGGGGAGCCCTAGCCTTAGCCTAAGCCTAGGGGTGCCCTAGAGTAAGACTAGGGGTGCCATAGCCTGAGCCTACGGGTGCCCTAGCCTGAGGCTAGGGGAGCCCTAGCCTTAGTCTAGCCTAGGATTGCCCTAGCCTAAGCCTAGGGGTGCCCTAGCCTAAGCCTAGGGGTGCGCTAGCCTTAGGCTAGGGGAGCCCTAGCCTTAACCTAAGCCTAGGGGAGCCCTAGCCTAAGCCTCGGGGTGCCGTAACCTAAGCCTAGGTGTCCACTAGCCTAAGCCTAGGGGTGCCCTAGCCCAAGCCTAGGGGTGCCCTAGCCTAAGCCTAGGGGTGCCCTAGCCTAAGCCTAGGGGTGCCCTAGCCTAAGCCTAGGGGTGCCCTAGCCTAAGCCAAGGGGTGCCCTAGCCTGAGCCTAGGGGTGCCCTATCCTGAGCCTATGGGTGCCCTAGACTGAGGTTAGGGGAGCCCTAGCCTTAGTCTAGCGTAGGATTGCCCTAGCCTAAGCTTAGGGGTGCCATAGCCTGAGTCTAGGGGTGCACTAGCCTTAGGCTAGTGGAGCCCTAGCCTTAGCCTAAGCCTAGGATTTCCCTAGCCTAGGACTAGGGGTGCCCTAGCCTAAGAATAGGGGTGCCCTAGCCTAAGCCTAGGGGTGCCCTAGCCTAAGCCTAGTGGTGCCTTAGCCTAAGGCTAGGGGTCCCCTAGCCTAAGCCAAGGGGTGCCCTAGCCTAAGCCTAGGGGTGCCCCAGCCTAAGCCTAGGGGTGCCCTAGCCTAAGCCTAGGGGTGCCCAAGCCTTATGCTAGTGGAGCCCTAGCCTAGCCAAAGCCAAGGGGTGCCCTAGCCTAAGCCTAGGGGTGCCCTAGCCTAAGCCATGGGGTGCTCTAGCCTTAGGCTAGGGGAGCCCTAGGCTTAGCCTAAGCCCAGGGGTGCCCTAGCCTAAGCCTAGGGGTTCCATAGCATGTGTCTAGGGGTGCCCTAGCCTGAGCTTAGGGGTGCCGTAGCCTTAGGCTAGGGGAGCCCTAGCCTTAGCCTTAGCCTAGGGGTTCCGTAGTTAAGTTTGGGGTGCGCTAGCCTGAGCCTAGGGGTGCCCTAGCCTGAGGCTAGGGGAGCCCTAGCCTTAGCCTTAGCCTAGGATTGCCCTAGCCTAAGCCTAGGGGTGCCCTAGCCTTAGCCTAGGTGTGCCTTAGCCTTAGGCTAGGGGAGCCCTAGCCTTAGCCTAAGCCTAGGGGTGCCCTAGCCTAAGCCTAGGGGTGCCCTAGCCTGAGCGTTGGGGTGCCTTATCCTTAGGCGAGGAGAGGCCTAGCCTTAGCCTAAGCCTCGGGGTGCCCTAGCCTAAGCCTAGGGGTCCTTAGCCTAAGACTAGGGGTGCCCTAGCCTAAGCCTAGGGGTGCCCTAGCCTAAGCCTAGGGGTGCCCTAGCCTTAGGCTAGAGGAACCCTAGCTTAGCCGAAGCCTAGCTGTGCCCTAGCCTAAGGCTAGGGGTGCCCTACCCTAAGCCTAGGGGTGAACTAGCCTTAGGCTAGGGGATCCCTAGCCTTAGCCTAAGCCTACGGGTGAACTAGCCTTAGGCTAGGGGATCCCTAGGCTTAGCCTAAGCCTACGGGAGCCCTAGCCTAGGCCTAGGGGTGCCCTAACCTAAGCCTAGGGGTCCCCTAGCCTAAGCCTAGGGGTGCCCTAGCCTAAGCCTAGGGGTGCCCTAGCCTAAGCCTAGGTGTGCCCTAGCCTGCGGCTAGGGGAGCCCTAGCCTTAGTCTAGCCTAGGATTGCCCTAGCCTAAGCCTAGGGGTGCCCTAGCCAAAGCCTAGGGGTGCCCTAGTCTAAGCCAAGGGGTGCTCTAGCCTTAGGCTAGGGGAGCCCTAGCCTTAGCCTAAGCCTAGGGGGGCCCTAGCCTAAGCCTAGGGGGGCCCTAGCCTAAGCCTAGGGGTGCCCTAGCCTGAGCCTAGGGGTACCCTAGTCTGAGCCTATGGGTGCCCTAGCCTGAGGTTAGGGGAGCCCTAGCCTAAGTCTAGCCTAGGATTGCCCTAGCCTAAGCTTAGGGGTGCCATAGCCTGAGTCTAAGGGTGCACTAGCCTTAGGCTAGGGGAGCCCTAGGGTTAGCCTAAGCCTAGGGGTTCCCTAGCCTAAGCCTAGGGGTGCCCTAGCCTAAGCCTAGGGGTGCCATAGCCTGAGTCTAGGGGTGCCCTAACCTGAGCTTAGGGGTGCCATAGCCTGAGTCTAGGGGTGCAGTAGCCTTAGGCTAGGGGAGCCCTAGCCTTAGCCTAAGCCTAGGGGTGCCCTAGCCTAAGACTAGGGGTGCCCTAGCCTAAGACTAGGGGTGCCCTAGCCAAAGCCTAGGGGTGCCCTAGCCTAAGCCTAGTGGTGCCTTAGCCTAAGCCTAGGGGTCCCCTAGCCTAAGCCTAGGGGTCCCCTATCCTAAGCCTAGGGATGCCTTAACCTAAGCCTACGGGTACCGTAGCATAAGCTTAGGGGTGCCCTAGCCTTCGGCTAGTGGAGCCCTAGCCTAGCCTAAGCCTAGGGGTGCCCTAGCCTAAGCCTAGGGATGCCCTAGCCCAAGCCACGGGGTGCTCTAGCCTTAGGCTAGGGGAGTCCTAGGCTTAGCCTAATTCACGGGTGCCCTAGCCTAAGCCAAGGGGTGCCCTAGCCTAAGCCTAGGGGGGCCTTAGCCTGAGCCTAGTGGTGCCCTACCCTGAGCCTATGGGTGCCCTAGACTGAGGTTAGGGGAGCACTAGCCTTAGTCTAGCCTAGGATTGCCCTAGCCCAAGCTTAGGGGTGCCATAGCCTGAGTCTAGGGGTGCACTAGCCTTAGGTTAGTGGAGCCCTAGCCTTAGCCTAAGCCTAGGGGTGCCCTAGCCTAAGACTAGGGGTGCCCTAGCCTGAGGCTAGGGGAGCCCTATCCTTAGCCTAAGCCTAGGATTTCCCTAGCCTAAGCCTAGGGGTGCCCTAGCCTAAGCCTAGTGGTGCCTTAGCCTAAGCCTAGGGGTCCCCTAGCCTAAGCCTAGGGGTCCCCTAGCCTAAGCCTAGGGGTGCCATAGCCTAAGACTAGGGGTGCCCTAGCCTAAGCCTAGGGGTGCCTTAGCCTAAGCCTAGGCGTGCCCTAGCCTTCGGCTAGTAGAGCCCTAGCCTAGCCTAAGCATAGGGGTGCCCTAGCCTAAGCCTAGGGATGCCCTAGCCTAAGCCACGGGGTGCTCTAGCCTTAGGCTAGGGGTGCCCTAGCCTCATCCTAGGGGTGCCCTAGCCTAAGCCTAAGGGTGCCCTAGCCTAAGCCTAGGGGTGCCCTAGCCTAAGCCTAGGGGTGCCCTAGCCTAAGCCTAGGGGTGCCGTAGCCATAGGCTCGGGAAGCCCTAGCCTTAGCCTAAGCCTAGGTGTGCCCTAGCCTCAGCCTAGGGGTGCCCTAGCCTCAGCCTAGGGGTGCCCTAGCCTAAGCCTAAGGGTGCCCTAGCCTAAGCCTAGGGGTGCCCTAGCCTACGCCTAGTGGTGCCCTAGCCTTAGGCTAGGGGAGCCCTAGCCTTAGCCTAAGCTTAGGGTTGCCCTAACCTAAGTCTAGGGGTGCCCTAGCCTGAGCCTAGGGGTGACATAGCCTGAGCCTACGGGTGCCCTAGCCTGAGGCTAGGGGAGCCCTAGCCTTAGTCTAGCCTAGGATTGCCCTAGCCTAAGCCTAGGGGTGCCCTAGCCTAAGCCTAGGGGTGCGCTAGCCTTAGGCTAGGGGAGCCCTAGCCTTAACCTAAGCCTAGGGGAGCCCTAGCCTAAGCCTCGGGGTGCCGTAACCTAAGCCTAGGTGTCCACTAGCCTAAGCCTAGGGGTGCCCTAGCCCAAGCCTAGGGGTGCCCTAGCCTAAGCCTAGGGGTGCCCTAGCCTAAGCCTAGGGGTGCCCTAGCCTAAGCCTAGGGGGGCCCTAGCCTAAGCCAAGGGGTGCCCTAGCCTGAGCCTAGGGGTGCCCTATCCTGAGCCTATGGGTGCCCTAGACTGAGGTTAGGGGAGCCCTAGCCTTAGTCTAGCGTAGGATTGCCCTAGCCTAAGCTTAGGGGTGCCATAGCCTGAGTCTAGGGGTGCACTAGCCTTAGGCTAGTGGAGCCCTAGCCTTAGCCTAAGCCTAGGATTTCCCTAGCCTAGGACTAGGGGTGCCCTAGCCTAAGAATAGGGGTGCCCTAGCCTAAGCCTAGGGGTGCCCTAGCCTAAGCCTAGTGGTGCCTTAGCCTAAGGCTAGGGGTCCCCTAGCCTAAGCCAAGGGGTGCCCTAGCCTAAGCCTAGGGGTGCCCCAGCCTAAGCCTAGGGGTGCCCTAGCCTAAGCCTAGGGGTGCCCAAGCCTTATGCTAGTGGAGCCCTAGCCTAGCCAAAGCCAAGGGGTGCCCTAGCCTAAGCCTAGGGGTGCCCTAGCCTAAGCCATGGGGTGCTCTAGCCTTAGGCTAGGGGAGCCCTAGGCTTAGCCTAAGCCCAGGGGTGCCCTAGCCTAAGCCTAGGGGTTCCATAGCATGTGTCTAGGGGTGCCCTAGCCTGAGCTTAGGGGTGCCGTAGCCTTAGGCTAGGGGAGCCCTAGCCTTAGCCTTAGCCTAGGGGTTCCGTAGTTAAGTTTGGGGTGCGCTAGCCTGAGCCTAGGGGTGCCCTAGCCTGAGGCTAGGGGAGCCCTAGCCTTAGCCTTAGCCTAGGATTGCCCTAGCCTAAGCCTAGGGGTGCCCTAGCCTTAGCCTAGGTGTGCCTTAGCCTTAGGCTAGGGGAGCCCTAGCCTTAGCCTAAGCCTAGGGGTGCCCTAGCCTAAGCCTAGGGGTGCCCTAGCCTGAGCGTTGGGGTGCCTTATCCTTAGGCGAGGAGAGGCCTAGCCTTAGCCTAAGCCTCGGGGTGCCCTAGCCTAAGCCTAGGGGTGCTTAGCCTAAGACTAGGGGTCCTTAGCCTAAGACTAGGGGTGCCCTAGCCTAAGCCTAGGGGTGCCCTAGCCTAAGCCTAGGGGTGCCCTAGCCTTAGGCTAGAGGAACCCTAGCTTAGCCGAAGCCTAGCTGTGCCCTAGCCTAAGGCTAGGGGTGCCCTACCCTAAGCCTAGGGGTGAACTAGCCTTAGGCTAGGGGATCCCTAGCCTTAGCCTAAGCCTACGGGTGAACTAGCCTTAGGCTAGGGGATCCCTAGCCTTAGCCTAAGCCTACGGGAGCCCTAGCCTAGGCCTAGGGGTGCCCTAACCTAAGCCTAGGGGTCCCCTAGCCTAAGCCTAGGGGTGCCCTAGCCTAAGCCTAGGGGTGCCCTAGCCTAAGCCTAGGTGTGCCCTAGCCTGCGGCTAGGGGAGCCCTAGCCTTAGTCTAGCCTAGGATTGCCCTAGCCTAAGCCTAGGGGTGCCCTAGCCAAAGCCTAGGGGTGCCCTAGTCTAAGCCAAGGGGTGCTCTAGCCTTAGGCTAGGGGAGCCCTAGCCTTAGCCTAAGCCTAGGGGGGCCCTAGCCTAAGCCTAGGGGTGCCCTAGCCTGAGGTTAGGGGAGCACTAGCCTAAGTCTAGCCTAGGATTGCCCTAGCCTAAGCTTAGGGGTGCCATAGCCTGAGTCTAGGGGTGCACTAGCCTTAGGCTAGGGGAGCCCTAGGGTTAGCCTAAGCCTAGGGGTTCCCTAGCCTAAGCCTAGGGGTGCCCTAGCCTAAGCCTAGGGGTGCCATAGCCTGAGTCTAGGGGTGCCCTAACCTGAGCTTAGGGGTGCCATAGCCTGAGTCTAGGGGTGCAGTAGCCTTAGGCTAGGGGAGCCCTAGCCTTAGCCTAAGCCTAGGGGTGCCCTAGCCTTCGGCTAGTGGAGCCCTAGCCTAGCCTAAGCCTAGGGGTGCCCTAGCCTAAGCCTAGGGATGCCCTAGCCCAAGCCACGGGGTGCTCTAGCCTTAGGCTAGGGGAGTCCTAGGCTTAGCCTAATTCACGGGTGCCCTAGCCTAAGCCAAGGGGTGCCCTAGCCTAAGCCTAGGGGGGCCCTAGCCTGAGCCTAGTGGTGCCCTACCCTGAGCCTATGGGTGCCCTAGACTGAGGTTAGGGGAGCACTAGCCTTAGTCTAGCCTAGGATTGCCGTAGCCCAAGCTTAGGGGTGCCATAGCCTGAGTCTAGGGGTGCACTAGCCTTAGGTTAGTGGAGCCCTAGCCTTAGCCTAAGCCTAGGGGTGCCCTAGCCTAAGACTAGGGGTGCCCTAGCCTGAGGCTAGGGGAGCCCTATCCTTAGCCTAAGCCTAGGATTTCCCTAGCCTAAGCCTAGGGGTGCCCTATCTAAGCATAGGGGTGTCTTAGCCTTAGGCTAAGGGAGCCCTAGCCTTAGCCTAAGCCTAGGATTTCCCTAGCCTAAGCCTAGGGGTGTCCTAGCCTGAGGCTGGGTGTGCCTTAGCCTTAGGCGAGGAGAGGCCTCGCCTTAGCCTAAGCCTCGGGGGGCCCTAGCCTAAGCCTAGGGGTGCTTAGCCTAAGGATAGGGGTGCCCTAGCCTAAGACTAGGGGTGCCCTAGCCTAAGCCTAGGGGTGCCCTAGCCTAAGCCTAGGGGTGCCCTAGCTAGGCTAGAGGAACCCTAGCCTTAGCCTAAGCCTAGGGGTGCCCTAGCCTAAGGCAAGGGGTGCCCTAGCCTAAGCCTAGGGGTGCCCTAGCCTTAGGCTAGGGGAGCCCTAGCCTTAACCTAAGCCTAGGGGAGCCCTAGCCTAAGCCTAGGGGTGCCCTAGCCCAAGCCTAGGGATGCCCTAGCCTAAGCCTAGGGGTGCCCTAGCCTTAGTCTAAGGGAGCCCTAGCCTTAGTCTAGCCTAGGATTGCCCTAGCCTAAGCCTAGGGGTGCCCTAGCCTAAGCCTAGGTGTGCCCAAGCCTAAGCCAAGGGGTGCTCTAGCCTTAGGCTAGGGGAGCCCTAGCCTTAGCCTACGGGTGCCCTAGCCTGAGGTTAGGGGAGCCCTAGGCTTAGTCTAGCCTAGGATTGCCCTAGCCTAAGCTTAGGGTTGCCATAGCCTGAGTCTATGGGTGCACTAGCCTTAGGCTAGGGGAGCCCTAGGCTTAGCCTAAGCCAAGAGGTGCCCTAGCCTAAGCCTAGGGGTGCCATAGCCTGAGTCTAGGGGTGCCCTAGCCTGAGCTTAGGGGTGCCGTAGCCTTAGGCTAGGGGAGCCCTAGCCTTAGCCTTAGCCAAGGGGTTCCGTAGTTAAGCTAGGGGTGCGCTAGCCTGAGCCTAGGGGTGCGCTAGCCTGAGGCTAGAGGAGCCCTAGCCTTAGCCTAAGCCTAGGATTGTCCTAGCCTAAGCCTAGGGGTGCCCTAGCCTTAGCCTAGGTGTGCCTTAGCCTCAGGTTAGGGGAGCCCTAGCCTTAGCCTAAGCCTAGGGGTGCCCTAGCCTAAGCCTAGGGGTGTCCTAGCCTGAGCCTGGGTGTGCCTTAGCCTTAGTCGAGGAGAGGCCTCGCCTTAGCCTAAGCCTCGGGGTACCCTAGCCTAAGCCTAGGGGTGCTTAGCCTAATGCTAGGGGTGCCCTAGCCTAAGCCTAGGGGTGCCCTAGCTGGGCTAGAGGAACTCTAGCCTTAGCCTAAGCCTAGGGGTGCCTTAGCCTAAGGCAAGGGGTGCCCTAGCCTAAGACTAGTGGTGCCCTAGCCTTATGCTAGGGGAGCCCTAGCCTTAGCCTAAGCCTAAGGGTGCCCTAACCTAAGCCTAGGCGTGCCCTAGCCTGAGCGTAGGGGTGCCATAGCCTGAGCCTACGGGTGCCCTAGCCTGAGGCTAGGGGAGCCCTAGCCTTAGTCTAGCCTAGGATTACCCTAGCCTAAGCCTAGGGGTGCCCTAGCCTTAGGCTAGGGGAGCCCTAGCCTTAACCAAAGCCTAGGGGAGCCCTAGCCTAAGCCTAGGGGTGCCCTAACCTAAGCCTAGGTGTCCACTAGCCTAAGGCTAGGGGTGCCCTAGCCCAAGCCTAGGGGTGCCCTAGCCTAAGCCTAGGGGTGCACTAGCCTAAGCCTAGGGGTGCCCAAGCCTAAGCCAAGGGGTGCTCTAGCCTTAGGCTAGGGGAGCCCTAGCCTTAGCCTAAGCCTAGGGGTGCCCTAGCCTAAGCTTAGGCGTGCCCTAGCCTGAGCCTAGGGGTGCCATAGCCTGAGCCTACGGGTGCCCTAACCTGAGGCTAGGGGAGCCCTAGCCTTAGTCTAGCCTAGGATTGCCATAGCCTAAGCCTAGGGGTGCCCTAGCCTAAGCCTAGGGGTGCCCTAGCCTAAGCCAAGGGGAGCCCTAGCCTTAGCCTAGGGGTGCCCTATCCTGAGCCTATGGGTGCCCTAGACTGAGGTTAGGGGAGCCCTAGCCTTAGTCTAGCCTAGGATTGCCCTATCCCAAGCTTAGGGGTGCCGTAGCCTGAGTCTAGGGGTGCACTAGCCTTAGGCTAGTGGAGCCCTAGCCTTAGCCTAAGCCTAGGGGTTCCCTAGCCTAAATCTAGGGGTGCCATAATCTAAGAATAGGGGTGCCATAGCCTAAGCCTAGGGGTGCCCTAGCCTATGCCTAGTGGTGCCTTAGCCTAAGCCTAGGGGTCCCCGAGCCTAAGCCTAGGGGTGACCTAGCCTAAGCCTAGGGGTGCCCCAGCCTAAGCCTAGGGGTGCCCTAGCCTAAGCCTAGGGGTGCCCAAGCCTTAGGCTAGTGGAACCCTAGCCTAGCCTAAGCCTAGTGGTGCCCTAGCCTAAGCCTAGGGGTGCCCTAGCCTATGCCACGGGGTGCTCTAGCCTTGGGCTAGGGGAGCCCTAGGCTTAGCCTAAGCCTAGGGGTGCCCTAGCCTAAGCCTAGGGGTGCCATAGCCTGAGCCAATGGGTGCCCTAGCCTGAGTTTAGGGGTGCCGTAGCCTTAGGCTAGGGGAGCCCTAGCCTTAGCCTTAGCCTAGAGGTTCCGTAATTAAGCTAGGGGTGCGCTAGCCTGAGCCTAGTGGTGCCCTAGCCTGAGGCTAGGGGTGCCCTAGCCTTAGCCTAGGTGTGCCTTAGCCTTAGGCTAGGGGAGCCCTAGCCTTAGCCTAAGCCTAGGGGTGCGCTAGCCTAAGCCTAGGGGTGCCCTAGCCTGAGCTTGGGCGTGCCTTATCCTTAGGCGAGGAGAGGCCTAGCCTTAGCCTAAGCCTCGGGGTGCCCTAGCCTAAGCCTAGGGGTGCTTAGCCTAAGGCTACTGGTGCCCTAGCCTAAGACTAGGGGTGCCCTAGCCTAAGCCTAGGGGTGCCCTAGCCTAAGCCTAGGGGTGCCCTAGCCTTAGGCTAGAGGAACCCTAGCTTAGCCTAAGCCTAGGGTTGCCCTAGCCTAAGGCTATGGGTGCCCTAGCCTAAGCCTAGGGGTGTCTAGCCTTAGGCTAGGGGAGCCCTAGCCTTAGTCTAAGCCTACGGCCGCCCTAGCCTAAGCCTAGGGGTGCCCCAACCTAAGCCTAGGGGTCCCCTAGCCTAAGCCTAGGGGTGCCCTAGCCTAAGCCTAGGGGTGCCCTAGCCTAAGCCTAGGTGTGCCCTAGCCTGCGGCTAGGGGAGCCCTAGCCTTAGTCTAGCCTAGGATTGCCCTAGCCTAAGCCTAGGGGTGCCCTAGCCTAAGCCTAGGGGTGCCCTAGTCTAAGCCAAAGGGTGCTCTAGCCTTAGGCTAGGGGTGCCCTAGCCTTAGCCTAAGCCTAGAGGTGCCCTAGCCTAAGCCTAGGGGGGCCCTAGCCTAAGCCTAGGGGTGCCCTAGCCTGAGCCTAGGGGTGCCCTAGCCTGAGCCTATGGGTGCCCTAGCCTGAGGTTAGGGGAGCCCTAGCCTTAGTCTTGCCTAGGATTGCTCTAGCCTAAGCTTAGGGGTGCCATAACCTGAGTCTAGGGGTGCACTAGCCTTAGGCTAGGGGAGCCCTAGGGTTAGCCTAAGCCTAGGGGTGCCCTAGCCTAAGCCTAGGGGTGCCCTAGCCTAAGCCTAGTGGTGCCTTAGCCTAAGCCTAGGGGTCCCCTAGCCTAAGCCTAGGGGTGCCATAGCCTAAGACTAGGGGTGCCCTAGCCTAAGCCTATGGGTGCCCTAGCCTAAGCCTAGGGGTGCCCTAGCCTTCGGCTAGTGGAGCCCCAGCCTAGCCTAAGCCTAGGGGTGCCCTAGCCTAAGCCTAGGGATGCCCTAGCCTAAGCCACGGGGTGCTCTAGCCTTAGGCTAGGGGTGCCCCAGCCTCAGCCTAGGGGTGCCCTAGCCTAAGCCTAAGGGTGCCCTAGCCTAAGCCTAGGGGTGCCCTAGCCTAAGCCTAGGGGTGCCCTAGCCTAAGCCTAGGGGTGCCGTAGCCATAGGCTAGGGAAGCCCTAGCCTTAGTCTAAGCCTAGGTGTGCCCTAGCCTAAGCCTAAGGGTGCACTAGCCTAAGCCTAGGGGTGCCCTAGCCTAAGCCTAGGGGTGCCCTAGACTAAGCCTAGGGGTGCCGTAGCCATAGGCTAGGGAATCCCTAGCCTTAGCCTAAGCCTAGGTGTGCCCTAGCCTCAGGCTAGGGGTGCCCTAGCCTAAGCCTAGTGGTGCCCTAGACTTAGGCTAGGGGAGCCCTAACCTTAGCCTAAGCTTAGGGGTGCCCTAGCTTAAGCCTAGGGGTGCCCTAGCCTGAGCCTAGGGGTGCCATAGCCTGAGCCTACGGGTGCTTAGCCTCAGGCAAGGGGAGCCCTAGCCTTAGTCTAGCCTAGGATTGCCCTAGCCTAAGCCTAGGGGTGCCCTAGCCCAAGCCTAGGGGTGCCCTAGCCTAAGCCAAGGGGTGCACTAGCCTTAGGTTAGGGGATCCCTAGCCTTAGCCTAAGCCTAGGGGTGCCCTAGCCTAAGCCTAGGGGGTCCCTAGCCTAAGCCTTGGGGTGCCCTAGCCTGAGCATAGGGGTGCCCTATCCTGAGCCTATGGGTGCCCTACCCTGAGGTTAGGGGAGCACTAGCCTTAGTCTACTAGGATTGCCCTAGCCTAAGCTTAGGGGTGCCATAGCCTGAGTCTAGGGGTGTACTAGCCTTAGGCTAGGGGAGCATTAGGCTTAGCCTAAGCCTAGTGGTGCCCTAGCCTAAGCCTAGGGTTGCCATAGGCTGAGTCTAGGGGTGCCCTAGACTGAGCTTTGTGCTGCCGTAGCCTTAGACTAGGGGAGCCCTAGCCTTAGCCTTAGCCTAGGGGTTCCCTAGTTAAGCTAGGGTGCCCTAGCCTCAGCCTAGGTGTGCCCTAGCCTGAGCCTAGGGGTGCCCTTGCCTGAGGCTAGGGGAGCCCTAGCCTTAGCCTAAGCCTAGGATTTCCCTAGCCTAAACCTAGGGTGCCCTAGCCTGAGCATAGGGGTGCCTTAGCCTTAGGCTAGGGGAGCCCTAGCCTTAGCCTAAGCCTAGGGGTGCCCTAGCCTATGCCTAGGAGTGCCCTAGCCTGAGCCTGGTTGTGCCTTAGCCTTAGGCGAGGAGAGGCCTCGCCTTAGCTTAAGCCTCGGGGTGCCCTAGCCTAAGCCAAGGGGTGCTTAGCCTAAGGCTAGGGGTGCCCTAGCCTAAGACTAGGGGTGCCCTAGCCTAAGCCTAGGAGTGCCCTAGCCTAAGCCTAGGGGTGCCCTAGATAGGCTAGCGGAACCCTAGCCTTAGCCTAAGCCTAGGGGTGCCGTAACCTAAGCCTAGGTGTCCACTAGCCTAAGCCTTGGGGTGCCCTAGCCCAAGCCTAGGGGTGCCCTAGCCTAAGCCTAGGGGTGCCCTAGCTTTAGGCTAGGGGAGCCCTAGCCTTAGTCTAGCCTAGGATTGCCCTAGCCTAAGCCTAGGGGTGCCCTAGCCTAAGCCTAGGGGTGCCCTAGCCTAAGCCAAGGGGTGCTCTAACCTTAGGCTAGGGGAGCCCTAGCCTTAGCCTAAGCCTAGGGGTGCCCTAGCCTAAGCCTAGGCGTGCCCTAGCCTGAGCCTAGGGGTGCCATAGCCTGAGCCTACGGGTGCCCTAGCCTGAGGCTAGGGGAGCCCTAGCCTTATTCTAGCCTAGGATTATCCTAGCCTAAGCCTAGGGGTGCCCTAGCCTAAGCCTAGGGGTGCCCTAGCCTTAGGCTAGGGGAGCCCTAGCCCTAACCTAAGCCTAGGGGAGCCCTAGCCTAAGCCTAGGGGTGCCCTAACCTAAGGCTAGGTGTCCACTAGCCTAAGCCTAGGGGTGCCCTAGCCCAAGCCTAGGGGTGCCCTAGCCTAAGCCTAGGGGTGCCCTAGCCTAAGCCTAGGGGTGCCCAAGCCTAAGCCAAGGGGTGCTCTAGCCTTAGGCTAGGGGAGCCCTAGCCTTAGCCTAAGCCTAGGGGTGCCCTAGCTTAAGCCTAGGCGTGCCCTAGCCTGAGCCTAGGGGTGCCATAGCCTGAGCCTACGGGTGCCCTAACCTGAGGCTAGGGGAGCCCTAGCCTTAGTCTAGCCTAGGATTGCCCTAGCCCAAGCTTAGGGGTGCCATAGCCTGAGTCTAGGGGTGCACTAGCCTTAGGCTAGTGGAGCCCTAGCCTTATCTTAAGCCTAGGGGTGCCCTAGCCTAAATCTAGGGGTGCCCTAACCTAAGAATTGGGGTGCCCTAGCCTAAGCCTAGGGGTGCCCTAGCCTAAGCCTAGTGGTGCCTTAGCCTAAGCCTAGGGGTCCCCTAGCCTAAGCCAAGGGGTGCCCTAGCCTAAGCCTAGGGGTGCCCTAGTCTAAGCCAAGGGGTGCTCTAGCCTTAGGCTAGGGGAGCCCTAGCCTTAGCCTAAGCCTAGGGGTGCCCTAGCCTAAGCCTAGGGGGGCCCTAGCCTAAGACTAGGGGTGCCCTAGCCTGAGGCTAGGGGAGCCCTAGCCTTAGTCTAGCCTAGTATTGCCCTAGCCTAAGCTTAGGGGTGCCATAGCCTGAGTCTAGGGGTGCACTAGCCTTAGGCTAGGGGAGCCCTAGGGTTAGCCTAAGCGTAGGGCTTCCCTAGCCTAAGCCTAGGGGTGCCATAGCCTGAGTCTAGGGGTGCCCTAACCTGAGCTTAGGGGTGCCATAGCCTGAGTCTAGGGGTGCACTACCCTTAGGCTAGGGGAGCCCTAGCCTTTGCCTAAGCCTAGGATGCCCTAGCCTAAGCCTAGGGGTGCCCTAACCTTAGCCTAGGTGTTCCTTAGCTTTAGGCTAGGGGAGCCCTAGCCTTAGCCTAAGCCTAGGGGTGCCCTAGCCTAAGCCTAGGGGTGCCCTAAACTGAGCGTGGGGGTGCCTTAGCCTTAGGCGAGGAGAGGCCTAGCCTTAGCCTAAGCCTCGGGGTGCCCTAGCCTAAGCCTAGGGGTGCTTAGCCTAAGGCTAGGGGTGCCCTAGCCTAAGACTATGGGTGCCCTAGCCTAAGCCTAGGGGTGCCCTAGCCTTAGGCTCGAGGAACCCTAGGTTAGCCTAAGCCTAGGGGTGCTCTAGCCTAAGGCTAGGGGTGCCCTACCCTAAGCCTATGGGTGAACTAGCCTTAGGCTAGGGAAGCCCTAGCCTTAGCCTAAGCCTACGGGAGCCCTAGCCTAGGCCTAGGGGTGCCCTAACCTAAGCCTAGGGGTCCCCTAGCCTAAGCCTCGGGGTGCCCTAGCCTAAGCCTAGGGGTGCCCTAGCCTAAGCCTAGGTGTGCCCTAGCCTGCGTCTAGGGGAGCCCTAGCCTTAGTCTAGCCTAGGATTGCCCTAGCCTAAGCCTAGGGGTGTCCTAGCCTTAGCCTAGGGGTGCCCTAGTCTAAGCCAAGGGGTGCTCTAGCCTTAGGCTAGGGGAGCCCTAGCCTTAGCCTAAGCCTAGGGGTGCCCTAGCCTAAGCCTTGGGGGGCCCTAGCCTAAGCCTAGGGGTGCCCCAGCCTGAGCCAAGGGGTGCCCTAGCCTGAGCCTATGGGTGCCCTAGCCTGAGGTTAAGGGAGCCCTAGCCTTAGTCTAGACTAGGATTGCCCTAGCCTAACCTTAGGGGTGCCATAGCCTGAGTCTAGGGGTGCACTAGCCTTAGGCTAGGGGAGCCCTAGGGTTAGCCTAAGCGTAGGGGTTCCCTAGCCTAAGCCTAGGGGTGCCATAGCCTGAGTCTAGGGGTGCCCTAACCTGAGCTTAGGGGTGCCATAGCCTGAATCTAGGGGTGCACTAGCCTTAGTCTAGGGGAGCCCTAGCCTTAGCCTAAGCCTTGGGGTGTCCTAGCCTAAGCCTAGTGGTGCTTAGCCTAATGCTAGGGGTGCCCTAGCCTAAGCCTAGGGGTGCCCTAGCTGGGCTAGAGGAACTCTAGCCTTAGCCTAAGCCTAGGGGTGCCCTAGCCTAAGGCAAGGGGTGCCCTAGCCTAAGCCTAGTGGTGCCCTAGCCTTAGGCTAGGGGCGCCCTAGCCTTAGCCTAAGCCTAGGGGTGCCCTAACCTAAGCCTAGGCGTGCCCTAGCCTGAGCCTAGGGGTGCCATAGCCTGAGCCTACGGGTGCCCTAGCCTGAGGCTAGGGGAGCCCTAGCCTTAGTCTAGCCTAGGATTGCCCTAGCCTAAGACTAGGGGTGCCCTAGCCTTAGGCTATGGGAGCCCTAGCCTTAACCTAAGCCTAGGGGAGCCCTAGCCTAAGCCTAGGGGTGCCCTAACCTAAGGCTAGGTGTCCACTAGCCTAAGCCTAGGGCTGCCCTAGCCCAAGCCTAGGGATGCCCTAGCCTAAGCCTAGGGGTGCCCTAGCCTAAGCCTAGGGGTGCCCAAGCCTAAGCCAAGGGGTGCTCTAGCCTTAGGCTAGGGGAGCCCTAGCCTTAGCCTAAGCCTAGGGGTGCCCTAGCCTAAGCCTAGGCGTGCCCTAGCCTGAGCCTAGGGGTGCCATAGCCTGAGCCTACGGGTGCCCTAACTTAAGGCTAGGGGAGCCCTTGCCTTAGTCTAGCCTAGGATTGCCGTAGCCCAAGCTTAGGGGTGCCATAGACTGAGTCTAGGGGTGCACTAGCCTTAGGCTAGTGGAGCCCTAGCCTTAGCTTAAGCCTAGGGGTGCCCTAGCCTAAATCTTGGGGTGCCCTAACCTAAGAATTGGGGTGCCCTAGCCTAAGCCTAGGGGTGCCCTAGCCTAAGCCTAGTGGTGCCTTAACCTAAGCCTAGGGGTCCCCTAGCCTAAGCCTAGGGGTGACCTAGCCTAAGCCTAGGGGTGCCCCAGCCTAAGCCTAGGGGTGCCCTAGCCTAAGCCTAGGGGTGCCCAAGCCTTAGGCTAGTGGAGCCCTAGCCTAGCCTAAGCTTAGGGGTGCCCTAGCCTAAGCCTAGGGGTGCCCTAGCCTAAGCCACGGGGTGCTCTAGCCTTAGGCTAGGGGAGCCCTAGGTTTAGCCTAAGGCTAGGGGTGCCCTAGCCTAAGCCTAGGGGTGCCATAGCCTGAGTCTATGGGTGCCCTAGCCTGAGTTTGGGGAGCCGTAGCCTTAGGCTAGGGGAGCCCTAGGCTTAGCCTTAGCCTAGGGGTTCCGTAGTTAAGCTAGGGGTGCGCTAGCCTGAGCCTAGGGGTGCCCTAGCCTGAGGCTAGGGGAGCCCTAGCCTTAGCCTAAGCCTAGGATTGCCCTAGCCTAAGCCTAGGGGTGCCCTAGCCTTAGCCTAGGTGTGCCTTAGCCTTAGGCTAGGGGAGCCCTAGCCTTAGCCTAAGCCTAGGGGTGTGCTAGCCTAAGCCTAGGGGTGACCTAGCCTGAGCTTGGGGGTGCCTTATCCTTAGGCGAGGAGAGGCCTAGCCTTAGCCTAAGCCTCGGGGTGCCCTAGCCTAAGCCTAGGGGTGCTTAGCCTAAGGCTAGGGGTGCCCTAGCCTAAGACTAGGGGTGCCCTAGCCTAAGCCAAGGGGTGCCCTAGCCTAAGCCTAGGGGTGCCCTAGCCTTACGCTAGAGGAACCCTTGCTTAGCCTAAGCCTAGGGGTGCCCTAGCCTAAGGCTATGGGTGCCCTAGCCTAAGCCTAGGGGTGAACTAGCCTTAGGCTAGGGGAGCCCTAGCCTTAGTCTAAGCCTACGGCAGCCCTAGCCTAAGCCTAGGGGTGCCCCAACCTAATCCTAGGGGTCCCCTAGCCTAAGCCTAGGGGTGCCCTAGCCTAAGCCTAGGGGTGCCCTAGCCTAAGCCTAGGTGTGCCCTAGCCTGCGGCTAGGGGAGCCCTAGCCTTGGTCTAGCCTAGGATTGCCCTAGCCTAAGCCTAGGGGTGCCCTAGCCTAAGCCTAGGGGTGCCCTAGTCTAAGCCAAGGGGTGCTCTAGCCTTAGGCTAGGGGTGCCCTAGCCTTAGCCTAAGCCTAGAGGTGCCCTAGCCTACGCCTAGGGGGGCCCTAGCCTAAGCCTAGGGGTGCACTAGCCTTAGGCTAGGGGAGCCCTAGGGTTAGCCTAAGCCTAGGGGTGCCCTAGCCTAAGCCTAGGGGTGCCCTAGCCTAAGCCTAGTGGTGCCTTAGCCTAAGCCTAGGGGTCCCCTAGCCTAAGCCTAGGGGTGCCATAGCCTAAGCCTAGGGGTGCCCTAGCCTAAGCCTAGGGGTGCCCTAGCCTAAGCCTAGGAGTGCCCTAGCCTTCGGCTAGTGGAGCCCCAGCCTAGCCTAAGCCAAGGGGTGCCCTAGCCTAAGCCTAGGGATGCCCTAGCCTAAGCCACGGGGTGCTCTAGCCTTAGGCTAGGGGTGCCCTAGCCTCAGCCTAGGGTTGCCCTAGCCTAAGCCTAAGGGTGCCCTAGCCTAAGCCTAGGGGTGCCCTAGCCTAAGCCTAGGGGTGCCCTAGCCTAAGCCTAGGGGTGCCGTAGCCATAGGCTGGGGAAACCCTAGCCTTAGCCTAAGCCTAGGTGTGCCCTAGCCTAAGCCTAAGGGTGCACTAGCCTAAGCCTAGCGGTGCCCTAGCCTAAGCCTAGGGGTGCCCTAGACTAAGCCTAGGGGTGCCGTAGCCATAGGCTAGGGAATCCCTAGCCTTAGCCTAAGCCTAGGTGTGCCCTAGCCTCAGCCTAGGGGTGCCCTAGCCTAAGCCTAGTGGTGCCCTAGCCTTAGGCTATGGGAGCCCTAACCTTAGCCTAAGCTTAGGGGTGCCCTAGCTTAAGCCTAGGGGTGCCCTAGCCTGAGCCTAGGGGTGCCATAGCCTGAGCCTAAGGGTGCTTAGCCTGAGGCAAGGGGAGCCCTAGCCTTAGTCTAGCCTTGGATTGCCCTAGCCTAAGCCTAGGGGTGCCATAGCCCAAGCCTAGGGGTGCCCTAGTCTAAGCCAAGGGGTGCACTAGCCTTAGGTTAGGGGAGCCCTAGCCTTAGCCTAAGCCTAGGGGTGCCCTAGCCTAAGCCTAGGGGTGACCTAGCCTAAGCCTAGGGGTGCCCCAGCCTAAGCCTAGGGGTGCCCTAGCCTAAGCCTAGGGGTGCCCAAGCCTTAGGCTAGTGGAGCCCTAGCCTAGCCTAAGCTTAGGGGTGCCCTAGCCTAAGCCTAGGGGTGCCCTAGCCTAAGCCTAGGGGTGCCATAGCCTGAGTCTATGGGTGCCCTAGCCTGAGTTTAGGGGTGCCGTAGCCTTAGGCTAGGGGAGCCCTAGCCTTAGCCTTAGCCTAGGGGTTCCGTAGTTAAGCTAGGGGTGCGCTAGCCTGAGCCTAGGGGTGCCCTAGCCTGAGGCTAGGGGAGCCCTAGCCTTAGCCTAAGCCTAGGATTGCCCTAGCCTAAGCCTAGGGGTGCCCTAGCCTTAGCCTAGGTGTGCCTTAGCCTTAGGCTAGGGGAGCCCTAGCCTTAGCCTAAGCCTAGGGGTGCGCTAGCCTAAGCCTAGGGGTGACCTAGCCTGAGCTTGGGGGTGCCTTATCCTTAGGCGAGGAGAGGCCTAGGCTTAGCCTAAGCCTCGGGGTGCCCTAGCCTAAGCCTAGGGGTGCTTAGCCTAAGGCTAGGGGTGCCCTAGCCTAAGACTAGGGGTGCCCTAGCCTAAGCCAAGGGGTTCCCTAGCCTAAGCCTAGGGGTGCCCTAGCCTTAGGCTAGAGGAACCCTAGCTTAGCCTAAGCCTAGGGGTGCCCTAGCCTAAGGCTATGGGTGCCCTAGCCTAAGCCTAGGGGGGCCCTAGCCTAAGCCTAGGGGTGCACTAGCCTTAGGCTAGGGGAGCCCTAGGGTTAGCCTAAGCCTAGGGGTGCCCTAGCCTAAGCCTAGGGGTGCCCTAGCCTAAGCCTAGTGGTGCCTTAGCCTAAGCCTAGGGGTCCCCTAGCCTAAGCCTAGGGGTGCCCTAGCCTCAGCCTAGGGTTGCCCTAGCCTAAGCCTAAGGGTGCCCTAGCCTAAGCCTAGGGGTGCCCTAGCCTAAGCCTAGGGGTGCCCTAGCCTAAGCCTAGGGGTGCCGTAGCCATAGGCTGGGGAAACCCTAGCCTTAGCCTAAGCCTAGGTGTGCCCTAGCCTAAGCCTAAGGGTGCACTAGCCTAAGCCTAGGTGTGCCCTAGCCTAAGCCTAGGGGTGCCCTAGACTAAGCCTAGGGGTGCCGTAGCCATAGGCTAGGGAATCCCTAGCCTTAGCCTAAGCCTAGGTGTGCCCTAGCCTCAGCCTAGGGGTGCCCTAGCCTAAGCCTTGTGGTGCCCTAGCCTTAGGCTATGGGAGCCCTAACCTTAGCCTAAGCTTAGGGGTGCCCTAGCTTAAGCCTAGGGGTGCCCTAGCCTGAGCCTAGGGGTGCCATAGCCTGAGCCTACGGGTGCTTAGCCTGAGGCAAGGGGAGCCCTAGCCTTAGTCTAGCCTTGGATTGCCCTAGCCTAAGCCTAGTGGTGCCCTAGCCCAAGCCTAGGGGTGCCCTAGTCTAAGCCAAGGGGTGCACTAGCCTTAGGTTAGGGGAGCCCTAGCCTTAGCCTAAGCCTAGGGGTGCCCTAGCCTAAGCCTAGGGGGGGCCCTAGCCTAAGCCTTGGGGTGCCCTAGCCTGAGCATAGGGGTGCCCTATCCTGAGCCTATGGGTGCCCTACCCTGAGGTTAGGGGAGGACTAGCCTTAGTCTACTAGGATTGCCCTAGCCTAAGCTTAGGGGTGCCATAGCCTGAGTCTAGGGGTGCACTAGCCTTAGGTTAGGGGAGCCTTAGGCTTAGCCTAAGCCTAGTGGTGCCCTAGCCTAAGCCTAGGGTTGCCATAGCCTGAGTCTAGGGGTGCCCTAGACTGAGCTTTGTGCTGCCGTAGCCTTAGGCTAGGGGAGCCCTAGCCTTAGCCTTAGCCCAGGGGTTCCCTAGTTAAGCTAGGCTGCCCTAGCCTGAGCCTAGGGGTGCCCTAGCCTGAGCCTAGGGGTGCCCTTGCCTGAGGCTAGGGCAGCCCTAGCCTTAGCCTAAGCCTAGGATTTCCCTAGCCTAAGCCTAGGAGTGCCCTAGACTGAGCATAGGTGTGCCTTAGCCTTAGGCTAGGGGAGCCCTAGCCTTAGCCTAAGCCTAGAGGTGCCCTAGCCTATGCCTAGGGGTGCCCTAGCCTGAGCCTGGTTGTGCCTTAGCCTTAGGCGAGAAGAGGCCTCGCTTTAGCCTAAGCCTCGGGGTGCCCTAGCCTAAGCCAAGGGGTGCTTAGCCTAAGGCTAGGGGTGCCCTAGCCTAAGACTAGGGGTGCCCTAGCCTAAGCCTAGGGGTGCCCTAGCCTAAGCCTAGGGGTGCCCTAGATGGGCTAGAGGAACCCTAGCCTTAGCCTAAGCCTAGGGGTGCCGTAACCTAAGCCTAGGTGTCCACTAGCCTAAGCCTTGGGGTGCCCTAGCCCAAGCCTAGGGGTGCCCTAGCCTAAGCCTAGGGGTGCCCTAGCTTTAGGCTAGGGGAGCCCTAGCCTTAGTCTAGCCTAGGATTGCCCTAGCCTAAGCCTAGGGGTGCCCTAGCCTAAGCCTAGGGGTGCCCTAGCCTAAGCCAAGGGGTGCTCTAGCCTTAGGCTAGGGGAGCCCTAGCCTTAGCCTAAGCCTAGGGCTGCCCTAGCCTAAGCCTAGGCGTGCCCTAGCCTGAGCCTAGGGGTGCCATAGCCTGAGCCTACGGGTGCCCTATCCTGAGGCTAGGGGAGCCCTAGCCTTAGTCTAGCCTAAGATTACCCTAGCCTAAGCCTAGGGGTGCCCTAGCCTAAGCCTAGGGGTGCCCTAGCCTTAGGCTAGGGGAGCCCTAGCCTTAACCTAAGCCTAGGGGAGCCCTAGCCTAAGCCTAGGGGTGCCGTAACCTAAGCCTAGGTGTCCACTAGCCTAAGCCTAGGGGTGCCCTAGCCTAAGCCTAGGGGTGCCCTAGCCTAAGCCTAGGGGTGCCCTAGCCTAAGCCAAGGGGTGCTCTAGCCTTAGGCTAGGGGATCCGTAGCCTTAGCCTAAGCCTAGGGGTGCCCTTGCCTAAGCCTAGGCGTGCCCTAGCCTGAGCCTAGGGGAGCCCTAGCCTTATTCTAGCCTAGGATTGCCCTAGCCTAAGCCTAGGGTTGCCCTAGCCTAAGCCTAGGGGTGCCCTAGCCTAAGCCAAGGGAAGCCCTAGCCTTAGCCTAAGCCTAGGGGTGCCTTAGCCTAAGCCTAGGGGGGCCCTAGCCTAAGCCTAGGGGTGCCCTAGCCTGAGCCTAGGGGTGCCCTATCCTGAGCCTATGGGTGCCCTAGACTGAGGTTAGGGGAGCCCTAGCCTTAGTCTAGCCTAGGATTGCCCTAGCCCAAGCTTAGGGGTGCCATAGCCTGAGTCTAGGGGTGCACTAGCCTTAGGCTAGTGGAGCCCTAGCCTTAGCCTAAGCCTAGGGGTGCCCTAGCCTAAGACTAGGGGTGCCATAGCCTAAGAATAGGGGTGCCCTAGCCTAAGCCTAGGGGTGCCCTAGCCTAAGCCTAGTGGTGCCTTAGCCTAAGCCTAGGGGTCCCCTAGCCTAAGCCAAGGGGTGCCCTAGCCTAAGCCTAGGGGTGCCCCAGCCTAAGCCACGGGGTGCTCTAGCCTTAGGCTAGGGGAGCCCTAGGCTTAGCCTAAGCCTAGGGGTGCCCTAGCCTAAGCCTAGGGGTGCCATAGCCTGAGTCTAGGGGTGCTCTAGCCTGAGCTTAGGGGTGCCGTAGCCTTAGGCTAGGGGAGCCCTAGCCTTAGCCTTAGCCTAGGGGTTCCCTAGTTAAGTTAGGGGTGCGATAGCCTGAGCCTTAGGGGTGCCCAAGCCTTAGGCTAGAGGAGCCCTAGCCTAGCCAAAGCCTAGGGGTGCCCTAACCTAAGCCTAGGGGTGCCCTAGCCTAAGCCACGGGGTGCTCTAGCCTTAGGCTAGGGGAGCCCTAGGCTTAGCCTAAGCCTAGGGGTGCCCTAGCCTAAGACTAGGGGTGCCATAGCCTGAGTCTAGGGTGCCCTAGCCTGAGCTTAGGGGTGCCGTAGCCTTAGGCTAGGGGAGCCCTAGCCTTAGCCTTAGCCTAGGGGTTCCCTAGTTAAGCTAGGGGTGCGATAGCCTGAGCCTAGGGGTGCCCTAGCCTGAGGCTAGGGGAGCCCTAGCCTTAGCCTAAGCCTAGGATTGCCCTAGCCTAAGCCTAGGGGTGCCCTAGCCTGAGCGTGGGGGTGCCTTAGCCTTAGGCGAGGAGAGGCCTAGCCTTAGCCTAAGCCTCGGGGTGCCCTAGCCTAAGCCTAGGGGTGCTTAGCCTAAGGCTAGGGGTGCCCTAGCCTAAGACTAGGGGTGCCCTAGCCTAAGACTAGGGGTGCCCTAGCCTTAGGCTCGAGGAACCCTAGCTTAGTCTAAGCCTAGGGGTGCTCTAGCCTAAGGCTAGGGGTGCCCTACCCTAAGCCTATGGGTGAACTAGCCTTAGGCTAGGGGAGCCCTAGCCTTAGCCTAAGCCTACGGGAGCCCTAGCCTAGGCCTAGGGGTGCCCTAACCTAAGCCTTGTCCCCTAGCCTAAGCCTCGGGGTGCTCTAGCCTAAGCCTAGGGGTGCCCTAGCCTAAGCCTAGGTGTGCCCTAGCCTGCGGCTAGGGGAGCCCTAGCCTTAGTCTAGCCTAGGATTGCCCTAGCCTAAGCCTAGGGGTGCCCTAGCCTAAGCCTAGTGGTGCCCTAGTCTAAGCCAAGTGGTGCTCTAGCCTTAGGCTAGGGGAGCCCTAGCCTTAGCCTAATCCTAGGGGTGCCCTAGCCTAAGCCTTGGGGGGCCCTAGCCTAAGCCTAGGGGTGCCCTAACCTGAGCCTAGGGGTGCCCTAGCCTGAGCCTATGGGTGCCCTAGCCTGAGGTTAGGGGAGCCCTAGCCTTAGTCTAGCCTAGGATTGCCCTAGCCTAAGCTTAGGGGTGCCATAGCCTGAGTCTAGGGGTGCACTAGCCTTAGGCTAGGGGAGCCCTAGAGTTAGCCTAAGCGTCCGGGTTCCCTAGCGGAAGCCTAGGGGTGCCATAGCCTGAGTCTAGGGGTGCCCTAACCTGAGCTTAGGGGTGCCATAGCCTGAGTCTAGGGGTGCACTAGCCTTAGGCTAGGGGAGCCCTAGCCTTAGCCTAAGCCTAGGGGTGCCCTAGCCTAAGACTAGGGTTTCCCTAGCCTAAGACTAGGGGTGCCCTAGCCTAAGCCTAGGGGTGCCCTAGCCTAAGCCTAGTGGTGCCTTAGCCTAAGCCTAGGGGTCCCCTAGCCTAAGCCTAGGGTTCCCCTATCCTAAGCTTAGGGGTGCCCTAGCCTAAGCCTAGGGGTGCCCTAACCTAAGCCTAGGGGTGCCCTAGCCTAAGCTTAGGGGTGCCCTAGCCTTCGGCTAGTGGAGCCCTAGCCTAGCCTAAGCCTAGGGGTGCCCTAGCCTAAGCCTAGGGATGCTCTAGCCCAAGCCACGAGGTGCTCTAGCCTTAGGCTAGGGGAGTCCTAGGCTTAGCCTAAGCCACGGGGTGCCCTAACCTAAGCCTAGGGGTGCCCTAGCCTAAGCCTAGAGGTGCCATAGCCTGAGACTAGGGGTGCCCTAGCCTGAGCTTAGGGGTGCCGTAGCCTTAGGCTAGGGGAGCCCTAGCCTAAGCCTTAGCCTAGGGGTTCCCTAGTTAAGCTAGTGGTGCCCTAGCCTGAGTCTAGGGGTGCCCTAGCATGAGGCTAGGGGAGCCCTAGTTTAGCCTAAGCCTAGGATTGCCCTAGCCTAAGCCTAGGGGTGCCCTAGCCTGAGCCTAGGTGTGCCTTAGCCTTAGGCTAGGGGAGCCCTAGCCTTAGCCTAAGCCTAGGGGTGCCCTAGCCTAAGCCTAGGGGTGCCCTAGCCTGAGCGTGGGGGTGGCTTATCCTTAGGCGAGGAGAGGCCTAGCCTTAGCCTAAGCCTCGGAGTGCCCTAGCCTAAACCTAGGGGTGCTTACCTAAGGCTAGGGTTGCCCTAGCCTCAGACTAGGGGTGCCCTAGCCTAAGGCTAGGGGTGCTCTAGCCTTAGGCGAGAGGAACCCTAGCCTTAGCCTAAGCCTAGGGGTGCCCTAGCCTAAGGTTAGGGGTGCCCTAGCCTAAGCCTAGGGGTGCCCTAGCCTTAGGCTAGGGGAGCCCTAGCCTTAGCCTAAGCCTACGGGAGTCCTAGCCTAAGCCTAGGAGTGCCCTAACAAAAGCCTAGGGGTCCTATAGCCTAAGCCTAGGGGTGCCCTAGCCGAAGCCTAGGGGTGCCCTAGCCTAAGCCTAGGTGTGCCGTAGCCTGAGGCTAGGGGAGCCCTAGCTTTAGTCTAGCCTAGGATTGCCCTAGCCTAAGCCTAGGGGTGCCCTAGCCTAAGCCTAGGGGTGCCCTAGCCTAAGCCAAGAGGTGCTCTAGCCTTAGGCTAGGGGAGCCCTAGCTTTAGCCTAATCCTAGGGGTGCCCTAGCCTAAGCCTAGGGAGGCCCTAGCCTTAGCCTAGTGGTGCCCTAGCCTGAGACTATGGGTGCCCTAGCCTGAGGTTAGGGGAGCGCTAGCCTTAGTCTAGCCTAGTATTGCCCTAGCCTAAGCTTAGGGGTGCCATAGCCTGAGTCTAGGGGTGCACTAGCCTTAGGCCTGGGGAGCCCTAGGCTTAGCCTAAGCCTATGGGTGCCCTAGCCTAAGCCTAGGGGTGCCATAGCATGAGTCTAGGGTTGCCCTAGCCTGAGCTTAGGGGTGCCGTAGCCTTAGGCTAGGGGAGCCCTAGCCTTAGCCTTAGCCTAGGGGTTCCCTATTTAAGGTAGGGTTGCCCTAGCCTGAGCCTAGGGGTGCCATAGCCTTAGGCTAGGGGAGCCCTATCCTTAGCCTAAGACTAGGGGTGCCCTAGCCTAAGCCTAGAGGTGCCCTAGCCTAAGCCTAGGGGTGTCCTAGTCCGAGCCTAAGGGTGCCATAGCCTGAGTCTACGGGTGCCATAGCCTGAGGCTAGGGGAGCCCTAGCCTTAGTCTAGTCTAGGATTGCCCTAGCCTAAGTCTAGGGGTGCCCTAGCCTAAGCCTAGGGATGCCCTAGCCTGAGCCTAGTGGTGTCCTAGCCTGAGGCTAGGGGAGCCCTAGCCTTAGCCTAAGCCTAGGGGAGCCCTAGCCTAAACCTCGGGGTGCCATAACTTAAGCCTAGGGGTGCCCTAGTCTAGGCCTAGGGGTGCCCTAGCGTAAGCCTAGGGGTGCCCTAGCCTAAGCCTAGGGGTGCCCTAGCCTTAGCTAGGGGAGCCCTTGCCTAGCCTAAGCCTAGAGGTGCCCTAGCCTAAGCCTAGGAGAGCCCTATCCTAAGCCAAGGGGTGCTCTAGCCTGAGCCTGGGGGTGGCATAGTCTTAGGCGAGGAGAGGCCTAGCCTTAGCCTAAGCGTCGGGGTGCCCTAGCCTAAGCCTAGGGGTGCTTAGCCTAAGGCTAGGGGTGCCCTAGCCTAAGCCTAGGGGTGCCCTAGCCTGATGTTAGGGGAGCCCTAGCCTTAGTCTAGCCTATGATTGCCCTAGCCTAAGCTTAGGGGTGCCATAGCCTGAGTCTAGGCATGCACTAGCTTTAGGCTAGGGGAGCCCTAGCCTTAGCCTAAGCCTAGGGGTGCCCTAGCCTAAGCCTGGGGGTGCCCTAGCCTAAGACTAGGGGTGACATAGCCTAAGCCTAGGGGTGTCCTAGTCCGAGCCTAGGGGAGCCATAGTCTCAGTTTCCGGGTGCCCTAGCCTGAGGCTAGGGGAGCCCTAGCTTTAGTCTAGCCTAGGATTGCCCTAGTCTAAGCCTAGGGGTGCCCTAGCCTGAGCCTGGGGGTGCCTTAGCCTTAGGCGAGGAGAGGCTTAGCCTTACCCTAAGCCTCGGGGTGCCCTAGCCTAAGCCTTGGGGTGCTTAGCCTAAGGCTAGGGGTGCCCTAGCCTAAGACTAGGGGGGCCCTAGCCTAAGCCTAGCAGTGCCCTAGTCTAAGCCTAGGAGTGCCCTAGCCTTAGGCTTGAGGAACCCTAGCCTTAGCCTAAGCCTAGGGGTGACCTAGCCTAAGCCTAGGGTGCCCTAACCTAAGTCTAGGGGTCCCCTAGCTTAAGCCTAGGGGTGCCCTAGCCTAAGCTTAGGGGTGCCCTAGCCTTAGGCTAGGGGAGCCCTAGCCTTAATCTATGCTTAGGGGTGCGCTAGCCTAAGCCTAGGGGTGCCCTAGCCTGAGCCTAGGGGTGCCATAGCGTGAGCCTACGGGTGCCCTAGCCTGAGGATAGGGGAGCCCTAGCCTTAGTCTAGCTTAGGAATGCCGTAGCCTAAGCCTAGGGGTGCCCTAGCCTAAGCCTAGGGGTGCCCTAGCCTAAGCCAAGGAGTGCTCTAGCCTTAGGCTAGGGGAGCCCTAGCCTTAGCCTAAACCTAGGGGTGCCCTAGGCTAAGCCTAGGGGGGCCCTAGCATAAGCCTAGGGGTGCCCTAGCCTGAGCCTAGGGGTGCCCTAGCCTGAGCCTATGTGTGCCCTAGCCTGAGGTTAGGGGAGCCCTAGCTTTAATCTAGCCTAGGATTGCCCTAGCCTAAGCTTAGGGGTGCCATAGCCTGAGTCTAGGGGTGCCCTAGCCTTAGGCTCTGGGTGCCTTAGCCTAAGCTTAGGGGTGCCCTAGCCTGAGGCTAAGGGAGCCCTAGCCTTAGCCTAAGCCTAGGGGAGCCCTAGCCTAAGCCTAGGGGTGCCATAGCTTAAGCCTAGTGGTCACCTAGCCTAGGCCTAGGGTTGCCCTACCCTAAGCCTAGGGGTGCCCTCGCCTAAGCCTAGGGGTGCCCTAGCCTTAGTCTAGGGGATCCCTAGCCTAGCTTAAGCCTAGGGGTGCCCTATCCTAAGCCTAGGAGTGCCCTAGCAGAAGCCAAGGGGTGCTCTAGCCTTAGGCTAGGGGAGCCCTTGGCTTACCCTAAGCCTAGGGGTGCCCTAGCTTAAGCCTAGAGGTGTCCTAGCCTGAGCCTTGGGGTGAAATAGCCTGAGACTACAGGTGCCCTAGCCTGAGGCTAGGGGAGCCGTAGCCTTAGTGTAGCCTAGGATTGACCTAGCCTAAGCCTAGGGGTGCCCTAGCCTAAGCCTAGGTGTGCCCTAGCCTGAGGCTAGGGGTGCCCTAGCCTGAGGCTAGGGGTGCCCTAGCCTTAGGCTAGGGGAGCCCTAACCTTAGCCTAAGCCTAGGGGTGCCATAGCCTAAGCTTAGGGGTGACCTAGCCTAAGCCAAGGGTGCCATAGCCTAAGCCTAGGGGTGCCCTAGCCTGAGGCTAGGGGAACACTAGCCTTAGCCTAAGCCTAGGTGTGTCCAACGGAAACCTAGGGGTGTCCTAGCTTGAGCCTAGGGGTGCCCTAGCCTGAGCCTACGGGTGCCCTAGCCTGAAGCTAGGGGTGCCCTAGCGTTAGTCTAGCCTAGGATTGCCCTTGCTTAAGCCTAGGGGAGCCATAGCCTGAGACTACGGGTGCCCTAGCCTTAGGCTAGGGGAGCCCTAGCCTTAGACTAAGCCTAGGGGTGCCCTAGCCTAAGCCTAAGGGTGCTCTACCGTAAGGCTAGGGGTGCCCTAGCCTAAGACTAGGTGTGCCCTACCCTAAGCCTAGGGGTGCTCTTGCCTAAGCCTAGGGGTGCCTTTGCCTAAGCCTAGGGGTGCCCTAGCCTAAGCCTAGGGGTGCCCTAGCCTTAGGCTAGGGGAGGCCACGCCTTAGCCTAAGCCTATGGGTGACCAAGCCTAAGCCTAGGGGTGCGAAGCCTAAGCCTAGGGGTGCCTTAGCCTAAGCCTAGGGGTGCCCTAGCCTAAGCCTAGGGGTGCCCTAGCCTTAGGCAAGGAGAGCCCTACCCTTACCCTAAGCCTAGGCGTGCCCTAGCCTAAGCCTAGGGGTACCCTAGCCTAAGCCTAAGGGTGCCCTAGCCTTAGGCTAGGGGTTCCCTAGCCTAAGCCTATGGGTGCCCTTGCCTAAGTCTAGGGGTGCCCTAGCCTTAGGCTAGGGGATCCCTAGCCTTAGCCAAAGCCTAGCGGTGCCCTAGCCTAAGCCTAGGGGTGCCCTAGCCTAAGCCTAGGGGTGCCCTAGCCTAAGCCTAGGGGTGCCTTAGCCTTAGGCTAGGGGAGGCCACACCTTAGCCTAAGCCTAGGGGTGCCCAATCCTAAGCCTAGGGGTGCCAAGCTTAAGCCTAGGGGTGCCCTAGCCTAAGCCTAGGGCTGCCCTAGCCTAAGCCTAGGGGTGCCTTAGCCTTAGGTTAGGCGAGCCCTAGCCTTAGCCTAAGCCTAGGGCTGCCTAGCCTAAGCCTAGGGATGCCCTAGCCTAAGCCTAGGGGTGCCCTAGCCTAATCCTAGGGGTGCCCTAGTCTAAGCCTAGGGGTTTCCTAGCCTAATCCTAGGGGTGCCCTAGTCTAAGCCTAGGGTTGCCCTAGTCTAAGCCTAGGGGTGCCCAAGCCTAAGCCTAGGGGTGCCAAGCCTAAGCCTAGGGGTGGCCTAGCCTAAGACTAGGGCTGCCCTAGCCTAAGCCTAGGGGTGCCCTAGCCTAAGCCTAGGGGTGCCCAGGCCTTAGGCTAGGGGAGCCCTAGCCTTAGCCTAAGCCTATGGCTGCCCTAGCCTAAGCCTAGGGGTGCCCTAGCCTAAGCCTAGGGATGCCCTAGCCTAAGCCTAGGGATGCCCTAGCCTAAGCCTAGGGGTGCCCTAGCCTTAGGCTAGGTGAGCCCTAGCCTTAGCCTAAGCCTAGGGGTGCCCTAGCCTAATCCTAGGGGTGCCCTAGCCTAAGCCTTGGGTTGCCCTAGCCTAAGCCAAGGGGTGCCCTAGCGTAAGCTTAAGGGTGCCCTAGCCTTATCCTACGGGTACCCTAGATTAGGCTAGTGGTGCCCTAGCCTAAGTTTAGGGGTGCCCTAGCCTAAGCCTAGGGGTGCCCTAGGATTAGGCTAGGGGAGCCCTAGCCTTAGCCTAAGCCTACGGGAGCCCTAGCCTAAGCCTAGGGGTGCCCTAACCTAAGCCTAGGGGTCCCATTGCCTAAGCCTATGGGTGTCCTAGCCTAAGCCTAGGGGTGCCCTAGCCTGAGCTTAGGGGTGCCATAGCCTGAGCCTACCGGTGCCCTAGACTGAGGCCAGGGGAGCCCTAGCCTTAGTCTAGCCTAGGTTGTCCTAGCCTAAGCCTAGGGGTGCCCTAGCCTAAGCCTAGGGGTGCCCTAGCCTAAGCCAAGGGGTGCTCTAGCCTTAGGCTAGGGGAGCCCTAGCCTTAGCCTAAGCCTAGGGGTGCCCTAGCCTAAGCCTAAGGGGGCCCTAACCTAAACCTAGGGGTGCCCTAGCCTGAGTCTAGGGGTGCCCTATCCTTAGCCTATGGGTGCCCTACCTTGAGGTTAGGGGAGCACTAGCCTTAGTCTACTAGGATTGCCCTAGCCTAAGCTTAGGGTTGCCATAGCCTGAGTCTAGGGGTGCACTAGCCTTAAGCTAGGGGAGCCCTAGGCTTAGCCTAAGCCTAGGGGTGCCCTACCTAAGCCTAGGGGTGCCCTAGCCTAAGCCTAAGGGTGCCCTAGCCTGAGTTTAGGGGTGCCGTAGCCTTAGGCTAGGGGTGCCCTAGCCTTAGGCTAGAGGAACCCTAGCCTTAGCCTAAGCCTAGGGGTGCTTAGCCTAAGGCTAGGGGTGCCCTAGCCTAAGACTAGGGGTGCCCTAGCCTAAGACTAGGGGTGCCCTAGCCTAAGACTAGGGTGCCCTAGCCTAAGCCTAGGGATGCCCTAGCCTAAGCCTAGGGGTGCCCTAGCCTGAGGTTAGGGGGGCCCTAGCCTTAGTCTAGCCTATGATTGCCCTAGCCTAAGCTTAGGGGTGCCATAGCCTGAGTCTAGGAGTGCACTAGCCTTAGGCTAGGGGAGCCCTAGGCTTAGCCTAAGCCTAGGGGTGCCCTAGCCTAAGCCTAGGGGTGCCCTAGCTTGAGCCTAGGGGTGCCTTAGCCTTAGGCAAGGGGAGCCCTAGCCTAAGACTAGGGGTGCGCTAGCCTGAGCCTGGGGGTGCCTTAGCCTTAGGCGAGGAGAGGCCTAGCCTTAGCCTAAGCCTCGGGGTGCCCTAGCCTAAGGCTGGGGGTGCTTAGCCTAAGACTAGGGGTGCCCTAGCCTAAAACTAGGGGGGCCCTAGCCTAAGCCTAGGGCTGCCCTAGCCTAAGCCTAGCGGTGCCCTAGCCTTAGGCTAGAGGAACCCTAGCCTTTGCCTAAGCCAAGGGGTGCCCTAGCTTAAGGCTAGGGGTGCCCTAGCCTAAGCCTAGGGGTTCCCTAGCCTAAACCTAGGGGTGCCCCAGCCTTAGGTTAGGGGAGCCGTAGCCTAAGCCTAGGGGAGCCCTAGCCTAAGCCTAGGGGTGCCCTAACCTAACCTTGGGGTGCCCTAGCCTAAGCGTAGCGGTGCCCTAGCCTAAGCCTAGGGTGCCCTAGCCTAAGCCTAGGGGTGCCCTAGCCTTAGGCTAGGGGAGCCCTAGCCTTAGCCTAAGCCGAGGTGTTCCCTAGCCTAAACCTAGGGGTGCCATAGCCTGACCCTATGGGTACCCTAGCCTGAGGCTAGGGGTGACCTAGCCTAAGCCAAGGGGTGCTCTAGCCTTAGGCTAGGGGAACCCTAGCCTTAGTCTAAGCCTAGGGGTGCCCTAGCCTAAGACTAGGGGTGCCCTAGCCTAAGCCTAGGGGTGCCCTAGCCTAAGCCTAGTGGTGTCCTAGCCTGAGGCTAGGGGAGCCCTAGCCTAAGCCTAGGGGTGCCATAACTTAATCCTAGGGGTGCCCTAGCCTTGGCCTAGGGGTGCCCTAGCCTAAGCCTAGGGGTGCCCTAGCCTAAGCCTAGGGGTGCCCTAGCCTTAGCTAGGGGAGCCCTTGCCTAGCCTAAGCCTAGAGGTGCCCTAGCCTAAGCCTAGGAGTGCCCTATCCTAAGCCAAGGGGTGCTCTAGCCTGAGCCTGGGGGTGGCTTAGTCTTAGGCGAGGAGAGGCCTAGCCTTAGCCTAAGCCTCGGGGTGCCCTTGCCTAAGCCTAGGGGTGCTTAGCCTAAGGCTAGGGGTGCCCTAGCCTAAGACTAGGGGTGCCCTAGCATAAGCCTAGGGGTGCCCTAGCCTAAGCCTAGGGGTGCCCTAACCTGAGGTTAGGGGAGCCCTAGCCTTAGTCTAGCCTATGATTGCCCTAGCCTAAGCTTAGGGGTGCCATAGCCTGAGTCTAGGCATGCACTAGCCTTAGGCTAGGGGAGCCCTAGCCTTAGCCTAAGCCTAGGGGTGCCCTAGCCTAAGCCTGGGGGTGCCCTAGCCTATGACTAGGGGTCCCATAGCCTAAGCCTAGGGGTGTCCTAGTCCGAGCCTAGGGGAGCCATAGTCTCAGTTTACGGGTGCCCTAGCCTGAGGCTAGGGGAGGCCTAGCCTTAGTCTAGCCTAGGATTGCCCTAGCCTAAGCCTAGGGGTGCCCTAGCCTAAGCTTAGGGGTGCCCTAGCCTGAGACTGGGGGTGCCTTAGCCTTAGGCGAGGAGAGGCCTAGCCTTACCCTAAGCCTCGGGGTGCCCTAGCCTAAGCCTTGGGGTGCTTAGCCTAAGGCTAGGGGTGCCCTAGCCTAAGACTAGGGGGGCCCTAGCCTAAGCCTAGCAGTGCCCTAGCCTAAGCCTAGGAGTGCCCTAGCCTTAGGCTTGAGGAACCCTAGCCTTAGCCTAAGCCTAGGGGTGCCCTAGCCTAAGCCTAGGGGTGCCCTAGCCTAAGACTAGGGGTGCCCTAGCCTAAGCCTAGGGGTGCCCTAGCCTTAGGCTAGGGGAGCCCTAGCCTTAGCCTAAGCCTAGGGAAGCCCTAGCCTAAGCCTAGGGGTGCCCTAACCTAAGTCTAGGGGTCCCCTAGCCTAAGCCTAGGGGTGCCCTAGCCTAAGCTTAAGGGTCCCCTAGCCTTAGGCTAGGGGAGCCCTAGCCTTAATCTATGCTTAGGGGTGCGCTAGCCTAAGCCTAGGGGTGCCCTAGCCTGAGCCTAGGGGTGCCATAGCGTGAGCCTACGGGTGCCCTAGCCTGAGGCTAGGGGAGCCCTAGCCTTAGTCTAGCTTAGGATTGCCGTAGCCTAAGCCTAGGGGTGACCTAGCCTAAGCCTAGGGGTGCCCTAGCCTAAGCCAAGGGGTGCTCTAGCCTTAGGCTAGGGGAGCCCTAGCCTTAGCCTAAACCTAGGGGTGCCCTAGCCTAAGCCTAGGGGGGCCCTAGCATAAGCCTAGGGGTGCCCTAGCCTGAGCCATGGGTGCCCTAGCCTGAGCCTATGTGTGCCCTAGCCTGAGGTTAGGGGAGTCCTAGCCTTAGTCTACCCTAGGATTGCCCTAGCCTAAGCTTAGGGGTGCCATAGCCTGAGTCTATTGGTGCCCTAGCCTTAGGCTAGGGGAGCCCTAGCCTTAGCCTAAGCTAAGGGTGCCCTAGCCTAAGACTTGGGGTGCCCTAGCCTAAGACTAGGGGTGCCCTAGCCTAAGCCTAGGGGTGCCCTAGCCTAAGCTTAGGGGTGCCCTAGCCTGAGGCTAGGGGAGCCCTAGCCATAGCCTAAGCCTAGGGGAGCCCTAGCCTAAGCCTAGGGGTGCCATAGCTTAAGCCTAGTGGTCACCTAGCCTAGGCCTAGGGGTGCCCTAGCCTAAGCCTAGGGGTGCCCTAGCCTAAGCCTAGGGTGCCCTAGCCTAAGCCTAGGGGTGCCCTAGCGTTAGTCTAGGGGAGCCCTAGCCTAGCTTAAGCCTAGGGGTGCCCTAGCCTAAGCCTAGGAGTGCCCTAGCAGAAGCCAAGGGGTGCTCTAGCCTTAGGCTAGGGGAGCCCTTGGCTTACCCTAAGCCTAGGGGTGCCCTAGCCTAAGCCTAGGGGTGCCCTAGCCTAAGCCTAGAGGTGTCCTTGCCTGAGCCTTGGGGTGCCATAGCCTGAGACTACAGGTGCCCTAGCTTGAGGCTAGGGGAGCCGTAGCCTTAGTGTAGCCTAGGATTGACCTAGCCTAAGCCTAGGGGTGCCCTAGCCTAGGCCTAGGTGTGCCCTAGCCTGAGGCTAGGGGTGCCCTAGCCTTAGGCTAGGGGAGCCCTAACCTTAGCCTAAGCCTAGGGGTGCCATAGCCTAAGCTTAGGGGTGACCTAGCCTAAGCCTAGGGTTGCCCTAGCCTAAGCCTAGGGGTGCCCTAGCCTGAGGCTAGGGGAACCCTAGCCTTAGCCTAAGCCTAGGTGTGCCCAACGGAAGCCTAGGGGTGCCCTAGCCTGAGCCTAGGGGTGCCCTAGCCTGAGCCTATGTGTGCCCTAGCCTGAGGTTAGGGGAGCCCTAGCCTTAGTCTAGCCTAGGATTGCCCTAGCCTAAGCTTAGGGGTGCCATAGCCTGAGTCTAGGGGTGCCCTAGCCTTAGGCTAGGGGAGCCCTAGCCTTAGCCTAAGACTAGGGGTGCCCTAGCCTAAGCCTAGGGGTGCCCTAGGCTAAGCTTAGGGGTGCCCTAGCCTGAGGCTAGGGGAGCCCTAGCCTTAGCCTAAGCCTAGGGGAGCCCTAGCCTAAGCCTAGGGGTGCCATAGATTAAGCCTAGTGGTCACCTAGCCTAGGCCTAGGGGTGCCCTAGCCTAAGCCTAGGGGTGCCCTAGCCTAAGCCTAGGGTGCCCTAGCCTAAGCCTAGGGTGCCCTAGCCTTAGTCTAGGGGAGCCCTAGCCTAGCTTAAGACTAGGGGTGCCCTAGCCTAAGCCTAGGAGTGCCCTAGCAGAAGCCAAGGGGTGCTCTAGCCTTAGGCTAGGGGAGCCCTTGGCTTACCCTAAGCCTAGGGGTGCCCTAGCCTAAGCCTAGGGGTGCCCTAGCCTGAGCCTACGGGTGCCCTAGCCTGAAGCTAGGGGTGCCCTAGCGTTAGTCTAGCCTAGGATTGCCCTTGCTTAAGCCTAGGGGAGCCATAGCCTGAGCCTACGGGTGCCCTAGCCTTAGGCTAGGGGAGCCCTAGCCTTAGACTAAGCCTAGGGGTGCCCTAGCCTAAGCCTAGGGGTGCTCTACCGTAAGGCTAGGGGTGCCCTAGCCTAAGACTAGGTGTGCCCTACCCTAAGCCTAGGGGTGCTCTTGCCTGAGCCTAGGGGTGCCTTTGCCTAAGCCTAGGGGTGCCCTAGCCTTAGGCTAGGGGAGGCCACGCCTTAGCCTAAGCCTATGGGTGCCCAAGCATAAGCCTAGGGGTGCCAAGCCTAAGCCTAGGGGTGCCTTAGCCTAAGCCTAGGGGTTCCCTAGCCTAAGCCTAGGTGTGCCCTAGCCTTAGGCAAGGGGAGCCCTACCCTTACCCTAAGCCTAGGCGTGCCATAGCCTAAGCCTAGGGGTGCCCTTGCCTAAGCTTAAGGGTACCCTAGCCTTAGGCTAGGGGTTCCCTAGCCTAAGCCTATGGGTGCCCTTGCCTAAGTCTAGGGGTGCCCTAGCCTTAGGCTAGGGGATCCCTAGCCTTAGCCAAAGCCTAGCGGTGCCCTAGCCTAAGCCTAGGGGTGCCCTAGCCTAAGCCTAGGGGTGCCCTTGCCTAAGCCTAGGGGTGCCTTAGCCTTAGGCTAGGGGAGGATACACCTTAGCCTAAGCCTAGGGGTACCCAAGACTAAGCCTAGGGGTGCCAAGCATAAGCCTAGGGGCGCCCTAGCCTAAGCCTAGGACTGCCCTAGCCTAAGCCTAGGGGTGCCTTAGCCTTAGGATAGGCGAGCCCTAGCCTTAGCCTAAGCCTAGGGCTGCCTAGCCTAAGCCTAGGGATGCCCTAGCCTAAGCCTAGGGGTGCCCTAGCCTAATCCTAAGGGTCCCCTAGTCTAAGCCTAGGGGTTTCCTAGCCTAATCCTAGGGGTGCACTAGTCTAAGCCTAGGGTTGCCCTAGTCTAAGCCTAGGGGTGCCCAAGCCTAAGCCTAGGGGTGCCAAACCTAAGCCTAGGGTTGGCCTAGCCTAAGACTAGGGCTGCCCTAGCCTAAGCCTAGGGGTGCCCTAGCCTAAGCCTAGGAGTGCCCAGGCCTTAGGCTAGGGGAGCCCTAGCCTTAGCCTAAGCCTATCGCTGCCCTAGCCTAAGCCTAGGGGTGCCGTAGCCTAAGCCTAGTGATGCCCTAGCCTAAGCCTAGGGATGCCCTAGCCTAAGCCTAGGGGTGCCCTAGCCTTAGGCTAGGTGAGCCCTAGCCTTAGCCTAAGCCTAGGGGTGCCCTAGCCTAATCCTAGGGGTGCCCTAGCCTAAGCCTTGGGTTGCCCTAGACTAAGCCAAGGGGTGCCCTAGCCTAAGCCTAGGGGTGCCCTAGACTAAGCCTAGGGGTGCACTAGCCTAAGCCTAGGGGTGCCCTAGCCTAAGTCTAGGGGTGCCCTAGCCTAAGCCTAGGGGTGTCCTAGTCCGAGCCTAGGGGTGCCATAGCCTGAGTCTGCGGGTGCCCTAGCCTGAGGCAAGGGGAGCCCTAGCCTTAGTCTAGCCTAGGATTGCCCTAGCCTAAGCCTAGGGGTGCCCTAGTCCAAGCCTAGGCGTGCCCTAGCCTAAGCCTTGGGGTGCCCTAGCCCTAGGCTATGGGAGCCCTACCCTTAACCTAAGCCTAGGGGTGCCCTTACCTAAGCCTAGGGGTGCCCTAGCCTGAGCCTTGGGGTGCCATAACCTGAGCCTACAAGTGCCCTAGCCTGAGGCTAGGGGTGCCCTAGCCTGAGCCTGGGGGTTCCTTAGCCTTAGGCGAGGAGAGGCCTCGCCTTAGCCTAAGCCTCGGGGTGCCCTAGCCTAAGCCTAGGGGTGCTTAGCCTAAGGCTAGGGGTGCCCTAGCCTAAGACTAGGGGTGCCCTAGCCTAAGCCTAGGGTTGCCCTTGCCTAAGCCTAGGGGTGCCATAGCTAGGCTAGAGGAACCCTAGCCTTAGCCTAAGCCTAGAGGTGCCCTAGCCTAAGGCTAGGGCTGCCCTAGCCTAAGCCTAGGGGTGCCCTAGCCTAAGGCTAGGGCTGCCCTATCCTAAGCCTAGGGGTGCCCTAGCCTTAGGCTAGGGGAGCCCTAACCTTAACCTAAGCCTAGGGGAGCCCTAGCCTAAGCCTATGGGTGCCCTAACCTAAGCCTAGGGGTCCCCTAGCCCAAGCCTAGGCGTGCCCTAGCCTAAGCCTAGGGGTGCCCTAGCCCTAGGCTAGGGGAGCCCTAGCCTTAGCCTAAGCCTAGGGGTGCCCTAACCTAAGCCTAGGGGTGCCCTAGCCTGAGCCTAGGGGTGCCATAGCCTGAGCCTACAAGTGCCCTAGCCTGAGGCTAGGGGAGGCCTAGCCTTAATCTAGCCTAGGATTGCCCTAGCCTAAGCCTAGGGGTGCCCTAGCCTAAGCCAAGGGGTGCTCTAACCTTAGGCTAGGGGAGCCCTATCCTTAGTCTAAGCCTAGGGGTGCCCTAGCCTAAGACTAGGGGTGCCCTAGCCTAAGCCCAGGGGTGCCCTAGCCTAAGCCTAGGGTGCCCTAGCCTTAGGCTAGTGGAGCCCTAGCGTAGCCTAAGCCTAGGGGTGCCCTTGCCTAACCCTAGGGGTGCCCTAGCATAAGCCACGGGGTGCTCTAGCCTTAGGCTAGGGGAGCCCTAGGCTTATCCTAAGCCTAGGGGTGCCCTAGCCTAAGCCTAGGGGTGCCCTAGCCTAAGCCTAGGGGTGCCATAGCCTGAGTCTGCGGGTGCCCTAGCCTGAGCTTAGGGGTGCCGTAGCCTTAGGCTAGGGGTGCCATAGCCTTAGGCTAGAGGAACCCTAGCCTTAGCCTAAGCCTAGGGGTGCTTAGCCTAAGGCTAGGGGTGCCCTAGCCTAAGACTAGGGGTGCCCTAGCCTAAGCCTAGTGGTTCCCTGGCCTAAGCCTAGGGGTGCCCTAGCCTAAGCTGAGGGGTGCCCTAGCCTAAGCCTAGGGGTGCACTAGCCTAAGCCTAGGGGTATCCTAGTCCGAGCCTAGGGGTGCCATAGCCTGAGTCTACAGGTGCCCTAGCCTGAGGCTAGGGGAGCCCTAGCCTTAGTCTAGCCTAGGATTTCCCTAGCCTAAGCCTAGGGGTGCCCTAACCTAAGCCTAGTGGTGCCCTAGCCTGAGCCTGGGGGTGCCTTAGCCTTAGGCGAGGAGAGGCCTAGCCTTAGCCTAAGCCTCGGGGTGCCCTAGCCTAAGCCTAGGGGTGCTTAGCCTAAGGCTAGGGGTGCCCTAGCCTAAGACTAGGGTGCCCTAGCCTAAGCCTAGGGGTGCCCTAGACTAAGCCTAGGGGTGCCCTAGCCTGAGGTTAGGGGGGCCCTAGCCTTAGTCTAGCCTAGGATTGCCCTAGCCTAAGCTTAGGGGTGCCATAGCCTGAGTTTAGGAGTGCACTAGCCTTAGGCTAGGGGAGCCCTAGGCTTAGCCTAAGCCTAGGGGTGCCCTAGCCTAAGCCTAGGGGTGCCCTAGCTTGAGCCTAGGGGTGCCTTAGCCTTAGGCAAGGGGAGCCCTAGCCTAAGCCTAGGGGTGCCCTAGCCTAAGCCTAGGGGTGCGCTAGCCTGAGCCTGGGGGTGCCTTAGCCTTAGGCGAGGAGATTCCTAGCCTTAGCCTAAGTCTCGGGGTGCCCTAGCCTAAGGCTAGGGGTGCTTAGCCTAAGACTAGGGGTGCCCTAGCCTAAAACTAGGGGGGCCCTAACCTAAGCCTAGGGGTGCCCTAGCCTAAGCCTAGCGGTGCCCTAGCCTTAGGCTAGAGGAACCGTATCATTTGCCTAAGCCTAGGGGTGCCCTACCTTAAGGCTAGGGGTGCCCTAGCCTAAGCCTAGGGGTGCCCTAGCCTAAACCTAGGGGTGCCCCAGCCTTAGGTTAGGGGAGCCCTAGCCTAAGCCTAGGGGAGCCCTAGCTCAAGCCTAGGGGTGCCCTAACCTAAGCTTGGGGTGCCCTAGCTTAAGCGTAGCATTGCCCTTGCCTAAGCCTAGGGGTGCCCTAGCCTAAGCCTAGGGGTGCCCTAGCCTTAGGCTAGTGGAGCCCTAGCCTTAGCCTAAGCTGAGGGGTTCCCTAGCCTAATCCTAGGGGTGTCATAGCCTGAGCCTACGGGTGTCCTAGCCTGAGGCTAGGGGTGACCTAGCCTAAGCCAAGGGGTGCTCTAGCCTTAGGCTAGGGGAGCCCTAGCCTTAGTCTAAGCCTAGGGGTGCCCTAGCCTAAGACTAGGGGTGCCCTAGCCTAACCTTTGGGGTGCCCTAGCCTAAGCCTAGTGGTGCCCTAGCCTGAGGCTAGGGGAGCCCTAGCCTTAGCCTAAGCCTAGGGGAGCCCTAGCCTAAGCCTAGGGGTGCCATAACTTAAGCCTAGGGGTGCCCTAGCCTAGGCCTAGGGGTGCCCTAGACTAAGCCTAGGGGTGCCCTAGCCTAAGCCTAGGGGTGCCCTAGCCTAAGCCTAGGGGTGCCCTAGCCTTAGCTAGGGGAGCCCTAGCCTAGCCTAAGCCTAGAGGTGCCCTAGCCTAAGCCTAGGAGTGCCCTATCCTAAGCCAAGGGGTGCTCTAGCCTGAGCCTGGGGGTGGCTTAGTCTTAGGCGAAGAGAGGCCTAGCCTTAGCCTAAGCCTCAGGGTGCCCTAGTCTAAGCCTAGGGGTGCTTAGCCTAAGGCTAGGGGTGCCCTAGCCTAAGACTAGGGGTGCCCTAGCCTAAGCCTAGGGGTGTTCTAGCCTAAGCCTAGGGGTGCCCTAGCCTGAGGTTAGGGGAGCCCTAGCCTTAGTCTAGCCTATGATTGCCCTAGCCTAAGCTTAGGGGTGCCATAGCCTGAGTCTAGGCGTGCACTAGCCATAGGCTAGGGGAGCCCTAGCCTTAGCCTAAGCCTAGGGGTGCCCTAGCCTAAGCCTGGGGGTGCCCTAGCCTAAGACTAGGTGTGCCATAGCCTAAGCCTAGGGGTGTCCTAGTCCGAGCCTAGGGGAGCCATAGCCTCAGTTTACGGGTCCCCTAGCCTGAGGCTAGGGGAGCCCTAGCCTTAGTCTAGCCTAGGATTGCCCTAGCCTAAGCCTAGGGGTGCCCTAGCCTAAGCCTAGGGGTGCCCTAGCCTAGCCGGGGGGTGCCTTAGACTTAGGCGAAGAGAGGCCTAGCCTTACCCAAAGCCTCGGGGTGCCCTAGCCTAAGCCTTGGGGTGCTTAGCATAAGGCTAGGGGTGCCCTAGCCTAAGACTAGGGGGGCCCTAGCCTAAGCCTAGGGGTGCGCTAGCCTAAGCCTAGGGGTGCCCTAGCCTGAGCCTAGGGGTGCCATAGCCTGAGCCTACGGGTGCCCTAGCCTGAGGCTAGGGGAGCCCTAGCCTTAGTCTAGCTTAGGATTGCCGTAGCCTAAGCCTAGGGGTGCCCTAGCCTAAGCCTAGTGTGCCCTAGCCTAACCCAAGGGGTGCTCTAGCCTTAGGCTAGGGGAGACCTAGCCTTAGCCTAAACCTAGGGGTGCCCTAGCCTAAGCCTAGGGGGGCCCTAGCATAAGCCTAGGGGTGCCCTAGCCTGAGCCTATGGGTGCGCTAGCCTGAGGTTAGGGGAGCCCTAGCCTTAGTCTAGCCTAGGATTGCCCTAGCCTAAACTTAGGGGTGCCATAGCATGAGTCTAGGGGTGCCCTAGCCTTAGGCTAGGGGAGCCCTAGACTTAGCCTAAGCTAGGGGTGCCCTAGCCTAAGACTTGGGATGCCCTAGCCTAAGCCTAGGGGTGCCCTAGCCTGAGGCTAGGGGAGCCCTAGCCTTAGCCTAAGCCTAAGGGAGCCCTAGCTTAAGCCTTGGGGTGCCATAGCTTAAGCCTAGTGGTCACCTAGCCTAGGCCTAGGGGTGCCCTAGCCTAAGCCTAGGGGTGCCCTAGCCTAAGCCTAGGGTGCCCTAGCCTAAGCCGAGGGGTGCCCTAGCCTTAGTCTAGGGGAGCCCTAGCCTAGCTTAAGCCTAGGGGTGCCCTAGCCTAAGCCTAGGAGTGCCCTAGCAGAAGCCAAGGGGTGCTCTAGCCTTAGGCTAGGGGAGCCCTAGGCTTACCCTAAGCCTAGGGGTGCCCTACCCTAAGCCTAGGGGTGCCCTAGCCTAAGCCTAGGGGTGTCCTAGCCTGAGCCTTGGGGTGCCATAGCCTGAGACTACAGGTGCCCTAGCCTGAGGCTAGGGGAGCCCTAGCCTTAGTGTAGCCTAGGATTGACCTAGCCTAAGCCTAGGGGTGCCCTAGCCTAAGCCTAGGTGTGCCCTAGCCTGAGGCTAGGGGTGCCCTAGCCTGAGGCTAGGGGAGCCCTAACCTTAGCCTAAGCCTAGGGGTGCCATAACTTAAGCCTAGGGGTGCCCTAGCCTAGGCCTAGGGGTGCCCTAGACTAAGCCTAGGGGTGCCCTAGCCTAAGCCTAGGGGTGCCCTAGCCTAAGCCTAGGGGTGCCCTAGCCTTAGCTAGGGGAGCCCTAGCCTAGCCTAAGCCTAGAGGTGCCCTAGCCTAAGCCTAGGAGTGCCCTATCCTAAGCCAAGGGGTGCTCTAGCCTGAGCCTGGGGGTGGCTTAGTCTTAGGCGAAGAGAGGCCTAGCCTTAGCCTAAGCCTCAGGGTGCCCTAGTCTAAGCCTAGGGGTGCTTAGCCTAAGGCTAGGGGTGCCCTAGCCTAAGACTAGGGGTGCCCTAGCCTAAGCCTAGGGGTGCTCTAGCCTAAGCCTAGGGGTGCCCTAGCCTGAGGTTAGGGGAGCCCTAGCCTTAGTCTAGCCTATGATTGCCCTAGCCTAAGCTTAGGGGTGCCATAGCCTGAGTCTAGGCGTGCACTAGCCATAGGCTAGGGGAGCCCTAGCCTTAGCCTAAGCCTAGGGGTGCCCTAGCCTAAGCCTGGGGGTGCCCTAGCCTAAGACTAGGTGTGCCATAGCCTAAGCCTAGGGGTGTCCTAGTCCGAGCCTAGGGGAGCCATAGCCTCAGTTTACGGGTCCCCTAGCCTGAGGCTAGGGGAGCCCTAGCCTTAGTCTAGCCTAGGATTGCCCTAGCCTAAGCCTAGGGGTGCCCTAGCCTAAGCCTAGGGGTGCCCTAGCCTAGCCGGG